>NC_057806.1:227927341-228225156 GCF_018294505.1 Triticum aestivum | reverse complement strand
ATGTCCGGGGCTACCAGGGGCAACTCTGGGCTGGCCTACCCGACATCTTGCTCATCCGGTGTGCCCTGAGAACGAGATATGTGCAGCTCCTATCGGGATTTGTCGGCACATCTGGGTGGTGTTGCTGGTTTAGTTTTACCTTGTCGAAATGTCTTGTAACCGGGATTCCGAGTCTGATCGGGTCTTCCCGCTAGAAGGAATATCCTTCGTTGACCGTGAGAGCTTGTGATGGGATAAGTTGGGACTCCTCTGCAGGGATTTGAACTTTCGAAAGCCGTGCCCGCGGTTATGGGCAGATGGGAATTTGTTAATGTCCGGTTGTAGAGAACTTGACACATGACTTAACTAAAATACATCAACCGTGTGTGTAACCGTCATGGTCTCTTCTCGGCGGAGTCCGGGAAGTGAACACGGTGTTGGAGTAATGTTTGACGTAGGTTGTTCTAGGATCACTTCTTGATCATAGTTGTTCGACCGTGCTTTTGCCTCCTCTTCTCGCTCTCATTTGCGTATGTTAGCCACCATATATGCTAGTCGCTTGCTGCAGCTCCACATCATTCCTTTGCCTTACCTATAAGCTTAAATAGTCTTGATCACGAGGGTGTGAGATTGCTGAGTCCCGGTGACTCACAGATTCCTTCCAAACCAGATGCAGGGACCGATGATACCGTTCCAGATGATATGACCGAGCTCAAGTGGGAGTTCGATGAAGACTCTCGCCGTTACTACGTGTCTTTCCCAGATGATCAGTAGTGGTGCCCAGTTGGGGCGATCAGGGACTTTGTCGCACTTGGGGGTTGATCTTTATTTTTGTACCGTAGTCGGACCATGAGTGTATTGGATGAATGTAATGACTTATTTATGTATTTGTGTGACGTGGCGAGTGTAAGCCAACTATGTATCTTTCCCCTTATTTATGTACATGGGTTGTTTGCGAAGATTACCTCACTTGCGACATTGCTTTCAATGCGGTTATGCCTCTAAGTCGTGCTCCGACACGTAGGAGATATAGCCGCATCGAGGGAGTTACAAGTTGGTAATCAGAGCCTTCCCCGACCTTAGGAGCCCCCTGCTTGATCGAATCGCTGGCGCTGTTGAGTCTAGAAAAATGTTTTGAGTCTTTTAGGATTATATATATCGGAGAGTTAGGAATTCTTTTTACTCCTCAGTCCCTTCATCGCTCTGGTGAGGCATCCTGACGTAAAGTTTTGACTCTTCTCTTCTCATATTGCACCGAAAAAAAATTAGGATCACGCCGGTATCTTGGAATCGTTCCGATGGTTTTGTGACGAGAACATTGTTCTTGGTACCTCATGACATTTAGGGGTTGTGGCAGTGTCCCAGGGAGTTGAGCTCCGAGGTGTTGTCGTCACAATTTTACCGTTGAGATTCTGGAATACCTGAGTTTCGCCGACATCGAAAATCTCTTTTATGCAGTTGTTGGTGAGATAACCTCGACGCCACCTAGTACTGGGGCGGGAGTTCGGGAGTATTGCCATAACTCGTATAATGGATGCTTTTCGAAGGTTGAGGTAAATGATTTCCGAAGGTTTCTTGGTTATGTGTTGAAGGATGGATACAGCTGGATGTAGGATTTGCTAGATTTGGGTGAGATATGCTTCCCCTGTATCCCCAACACCTGATTGCATAACTGGAAAGGTTCGGGAGTTTCATAGGTGGGAATTCATGTAGCTCTAGTTCTTCTTCCGCGGATATCTGGTTTGTGATTGGGTAATCCTCACCAAGTATTTGCTCTCGTCCGTACCTTGTTGTTTTATTCTTCTTCCGATATCTAAGTGGCTTCTCAATTTATGGAAATGTGACCATTTCAATTGGAATGCATTCGTTCATTTTGTTCGGATGTGAAGACTATATGTTGCAATTTCAATCCGTTCGATTCAGCTTGTTTATCTATCTGCCAAGATGCTAATGGATGTCACCTCTTTAGGATGGCTCCTCCAACGGGCACGACTCCGAATCCTGATCCGCCACCACCACCTCCACCTCCGGAGGCATGGCAAGCTGTGATGGCCGCTACCAATGCAAACACGCAACTGATCATGCAGCTCTTGCAAGAGCGCACTTAAGGGAATCATGGCCATGGAAACAATCAGAATCAATTTGCTACACTCAACCAGTTACTTGCTAACCAGCCAAAGACGTTCAGCAACTGTGTTGAGGCAACAGACGCTGATGATTGGCTCGTGGATATCTGCAAGCATTTCGAGTGCAACAACGTCAGGCCTGAGGACTTTGTCAAGTTTGCCTCTTTCCAACTCAAAGACCAAACTGCGGAATGGTTTCAGCAGTACAAAGATTCCAGAGGAGGCCGTGTGATTACCTGGGATGAATTCCGTCAAGACTTCAAAGCTCATCATATTCCTCAGAGTGTGGTTGAGAGCAAGCGTGAGGAATTCCGCAACCTGAAGCAAGGCACTTTGTCTGTTTACTAGTACAACATCATGTTTCAGAAGCTCGCCCGTTTCGCTAAGCAAGACGTCCCTGACGAGAAGAGCATGATATACCAGTTCAGGGGTGGTCTCAGAGAAGAACTCCAGCTAGCTCTCGTCCTCTTTGAGCCCAAGAAGTACGATGAGTTTTACAACATGGCACTGAAACAAGAGGCTGCTCAACTGAAGTGCGATGCTTCCATGAAGCGAGTTAGAGATGTGACCTCTTCTTCCTCAACTCAAGTGGTTTCTAAGCAGCAAAAGTATTGGCTTCCTCCTCCTCCGTTCCGTCAGCCTTATCAGGAGAAGAGCAAAGGTGGCAATGGATCTTCCCACCCACCCAACCCAGGCTTTCAGAACAAGACTTCATCTCAAGCTCCAAGATCAAGTGCTCTGTATCACCGTTCGCTTTCAGAGGTCACATGCAACAAGTACCAACAGAAGGGGCACTATGCCAACAAATGCTTCAATCAGAGGCGTCTTCCTCCTCCTCCTCTTGTGAGATCTGCCAGTATCGCAGTGGTCAAGCATAACCCCAAGTCTGCTAAGGTCAACATGATGAATGCATCTCAGGCAGAAGACTCGCCAGATGTCATCATGGGTAACCTTCCTGTTAATGATATTCCTGCAAGAGTTCTTTTTTATAGTGGGGCATCTTTGTCTTTCTTATCGAAGCCTTTTGCATCCATGCATAATGTGCATACTGTTGATTTGCCTAAGCCGATAGCGGTTTCTTCTCCGGGTTTGTTCATGAACACCAAAATGATGGCTCCGGATGTTTCCATCATGTTGGGAGACCATAAGTTTCTGGCTTCTCCAATGGTCCTTGGTAACTCGGATATTGATCTTATTCTTGGAATGGATTGGCTTTCTAAGCACAAGGCTCACCTTGATTGTGCTACCAGGCAAATTCAATTGACTCATTTGTCTGAGGATGTAATCATCTTTGCCGCTCGTGATAACACCATCCGTCTGTTTTATCTCAATGAGAAGGGTGAACAATTGTAAAAAAAGTTTCGGAACAGTTTGACGTTCCACTAAAGTTTCGGAACAGTTTGACGTTCCAGTAAAAAAATTGCGCACTACAGCCAAAGTTTCTGTTCTGCACTGCACAAACCAACTAGCAATGTTAACATCCTAAAGGCAAATCTTGGCACATTATTTTATAATACAATGGAATTGTACAAGGGGATAATTATTTTTGTTGAAAAGTTTCTGTAATCAAGATTCACAAAGTTTCCGTGAGCATGAACAAAGTTCAAGGAGCTCCCCCACTTCAACAATGCTTGTCTCTCTCACTTTCACTTTCCTTTTTGAAAAGTTTTGGGTTCCCCTCTTTATTTTTGTTTTTGGTTTTAAACTATATAAAAGCACTCAACAGAAGTAAATGACTCTATAAAACTTCTGGGTTGTCTCCCTGGCTGCGCTTTCTTTAAAGCCATTAAGCTAGGCATATAATGCTCAAGTAATGGATCCACCCGGATCCCAAGGTATATCAAAGCCAATTTGAATTAACAATGATTTGTGATTTAGTAGTGAGCACAAAGTAACATATACCATGCAACAACAAAGTCTAACTCTCTTCCTATGCATTGTCATGTCATAAAAGAACAATTCATGCACACAAAGTAAAGGCCAATGCATAGTACAAACAGTTTCTTGCAATATTATCGTGTTGTAAACATAGAGAGGTGGAGATGTAGTTCCTCTCTCATAATAATTGCAAGTAGGAGCAACAAGCACATGCATATTACATTCATCAAAATCATCATGTGCAACAGTAAAATGCAACCCGTCAACATAATCCTTAATAAGAGCAAACTTCTCCGATATAGTGTAGTTTGGAGAATTCAAAAACATAATAGGACTATTATGTGTGGGTGCAATAGAAACAATTTCATGTTTAACATAAGGAACTATAGCAACTTCATCTCCATAAGCATCATTCATATTGGCATCATGGCCACAAGCATAGCAAGCATCAAGTTCATCAAAAAGGGTATTTCAAAAGAATCAAAGGGATCATAACAATCATCATAGCATTCATCCTTCGGTAAGAACGAAGGGGAATTAAATAATGTATGAGTTGGAGTGTTACTCTCATTAGAAGGTGGGCATGGGTAGCTAATCCGCTCTTCCTCCTTTTCTTCATCGCTGTCCTCATCATCTTTTTCATCCAATGAGCTCACAGTTTCATCAATTTTCCTCCATACACTCCTGCAAAATATTAGTCTCTTCTTGGGCAGAGGAGACTCTCTCAATAAAGTCATCAATATTGGAATTGAATTCATAATTCTCATAGCAATATTTAAGTATAGCAAAAATTTCAGGTCTGTAAACAGCATCATCAAGATTTTCACACTCTTTAAACAAAGATTCAATTTCATAAGCACCCATAAAAGCAACGAATTCTTCTATTTGTTCCACATCATAGTAATCATATATACCATTAGCATAAGAAGCCAAGGTTTTATCATCATTAAATTTGCATGAAAAGGGAAGGTATGGAGCCTTCATCCTAGAGCAACAAGTATAATCATATCTCAAGCATAGTTCCCGAGCATACCAATGCAACATATGAATTTGATCCCATAATAGTTTCCCTTTTTGAGTCAAGCGATAATCCCTAAAGTATTCACGTTGATCCAACATGTCTCACATTACATAATTGAATGGGGTTTTCTCAGGATTATCAAAGTGGTACATAATATTTTTCACATAACCAGCATCGAGGGTTTTAGGAGGTTCCCCATCTTCATGAGTAGCAGGTACACCTAATTTTTTTGGTATTTCGTGTTCCATATCCATAACAAAAGATAGAGAACAACTTGGAATAGCAAATAAAAATTACTTAGTGATAAAGCAAACAAGCACACACGAGAATATTCACCCTACGCTATAACTCTCTGGCAATGACGCCAGAAAAAGGTCTTGATAACCCACAAGTATAGCGGATCAATTGTAGCCTCTTTTGATAGGTAAGAGTGTCGAACCCAACGAGGAGCTAAAGGTAGAACAAATATTCCCTCAAGTTCTATCGACCACTGATACAACTCTACGCATGCTTAATGTTCGCTTTACCTAGAACAAATATGAAACTAGAAGTACTTTGTAGGTGTTGTTGGATAGGTTTGCAAGATAATAAAGAGCGAGTAAATAAAAAGTAGAGGCTGTTTAGATAAAGACACAACTAACTTAGTTTTAGTAGAGAGCTTTTTGTCACAAGAAAGTTATTTGTCCCTAGGCAATCGATAACTAGACCGGTAATCGTTATTGCAATTTTATTTGAGGGAGAGGCATAAGCTAACATACTTTCTCTACTTGGGTCATATGCACTTATGATTGGAACTCTAGCAAGCGTCCACAACTACTAAAGATCATTAAGGTGAAACCCAACCATATCATTAAAGTATCAAGTCCTCTTTACTCCCATATGCAAACAACCTACTTACCCGGGTATGTGTTTCTATCATTCACGCCACCCACCATAAGAAAATCATGAACATATTGCAAACCCTACAGCGGGGATCCCTCACGCTTGCGCGACACAGAGAGCACCATAGGACAGCACCAATAATAAAACATGCAACTCAAACCAATCACGATCATCAATTAACCCATAGGAAAAAAACGGATCTACTCAAACATCATAGGATAGCCATACATCATTGGGAAATAATATATAGCATTGAGCACCATGTTTAAGTAGATATTACAGCGGGTAAAAGAGGGGTTACACTGCTGCATAGAGGGGGGTAAGAGTTGGTGATGATGGCGGTGAAGTTGTTGGTGTAGATTGCGGTGATGATGATGGCCCCGGCGGTGTTCCAGCGCCACCGGGAGAGAGGGGGAGAGAGCCCCCCCTTCTTCTTATTCTTATTCCTTGACCTTATCCCTAGATGGGAGAAGGGTTTCCCCTCTGGTCCATGGCCTCCATGGCATGGGAGGGGCTAGAGCCCCTCCGAGATTGGATCTGTCTCTCTTTGTTTCTGCGTTCCCTGATTCTGCCCTTTCACCGTTTCTTAAATTCCCGGAGATCCGTAACTCCGACTGGGCTGAATTTTGGACACGGTCTCTATCCGGATATTAGCTTTCTTGAGGAAAATGAAGGGCACCAACCGCCTCACGAGGTGGCCACGAGGGCGCAAGGCACGCCTGACCCCCTGTGGTGCGCCCCTGCCTCGTGGACCCCTCGGGCATTGTCTCGCATTGATTCTTCTTCAAAAAATCACATATATTCCAAAAAAATCTCTGTTAGTTTTTATGCCGTTTGGACTCCGTTTGATATGGATTTTCTGCGAAACAAAAAACATGCAACAAACAGGAACTGGCACTGGGCACTGGATCAATATGTTAGTCCCAAAAATAGTATAAAAAGTTGTGAAAAGTATATGAAAGTTGTATAATATTGGCATGGAACAATCAAAAATTATAGATACGACGGAGACGTATCAGCCCGCACTTGTCGCGGAGTAAGGGCGGACAGCGGGTGACCGCGTCGCCCATGCCCTGTAGTGCTTGGCGGTGCGCGTGCTGCCTGGGGCGCTGGGTTGAGGTCTTCCTGAGCGGGCGGCGCCGCCCTAGCTGGCCAGGCTGCCTAGCGGTCGCGTTGGTCCTTGAGTCGCCGTACATCGGAGTCGCGGGGTGTCAGGGGACCAACGAGCAGATCAACTGGCAGAAGAAGAGCTCCAGCGCACCCTTACCTGGCGCGCCAAATGTTGGATTTCGGGTTCTGGCAAAACCCTTAAGGTTCGAACAATGGGGTGCGCGCAAAGATCTCTCCCTCACTGATTACGCCCTCGAGCACTTTGTGATCTCTAAGGCTAGCTCGACGAACTCGCAACACAAGAGACACAAGATTTATACTGTTTTGGGCCACTATTGCGGTGTAATACCCTACTCCAGTGTGGTGTGGTGGATTGCCTCTTGGGCTGATGACGAACAGTACAAGGGGAAGAACAACCTCCTGTGGTGAGGTGTTCTCGTGCTTGGTTGGTGTGTGGCTAAGGATGTGATGGATCGGATCTAAGATGAGGTCGATCCTCCTCCTACTACTGTGGTGGCTAATCCTATTTATAGAGGCTCTGGTCCTCTCCCCAAATATTGAGCGGGAACGGAGCCAACAATGGTCAATTTGAAAGGGGACAACTAGTACAAGTTATCCTGACAAAAGAAGTCTTCGCCTGCCAAAGGCTCTAGTGGTGACGCCGTCTTGGGCCTCATGGTGACCTCCGCCCTGCTCTTCTTGGTCTCGTTGCACCAATATGGAAACCTTTGCTTGACGCCTCGGTACTCTTAGCCTATGCTTGCCCCCTTAACACCAAAGAAGAATTAAGGACACTGTGAGCCCTGGCGCCTGCCTGGTCTCGATCGTCATGGCTCACGTCATTGGAACCTCGCGAGGTTTGCCTTGCCTTGATCTCTCCGCTCCTCGCGAGCCAGCCTAGTGAGGCCGCTCCTGAGGAGGTCTTGCATCGCCCGCCTCGCGGGGCTTGGCCCCTCGCGAGGGTCTTGAATGCTTGTTGGTGAAGATGGGTCGTACGGTCCCGCTTGCAGCGCCACGCCGTGGGCCACAGGCAGGCAAGTCTGGGGACCCCCATTCCCAGAAAACCGACATACGTGCCACATGGGGTGATGAACGTTGTCTTCTCTTCGTCTTCTCTCCCCATGAATATTTGGTGGTACCCCGAGTAGGCATCAAGGAATGACAATAGATCACACCCGACAGTGGAGTCAACAATCTGGTCAATGCGCGGCAACGGGAAAGGGTCCTTGGGACAAGCCTTATTGATATATGTGTAGTCAATACACAACCTCCACTTCCCATTCACCTTGCGCACCACCACCGGATTGGCCAACCACGTTGGATGGCCCTCACCAAGCCTGCCGCTTCCAACTTCCTGATCTCCTCCATAATGAACTCCCGTCATTCCAAAGCCTGCTTCCCGACCTTCTGCTTGATGGGTCGCGCATGAGGATCGATAGCAAGATGGTTCTCAATCACCTCCTTGGGAACGTCGGGGATGTCAGATGCTTGCCATGCAAACATGTCGACATTCGCCTACAGGAAGGTGACGAGCACGCTTTCCTATTTGCTGTCTAGGGTGGAGCTTATGGTGGAACCCCCTCCCATGCTATCCTCCTCGACGGACACCCTCTTGGTCTCTGGTGGCGTAGCTCTGGATTTCTTGCTCTTGCCGGTGGAGCTCTCTAGCACGTCCTCGACGGGAGCACAATACTCCAAAGAGGTGCGCTTGCCGGAGTGGGCGCGAGAGATCTTGCCAGTCTTCTTCCCTGCCGGGGCTCTAGCGGTAGGAGTGAGTGCTTGGCGGCAGTCGCTGCAACTACTTCCCGGTAGAGTTGGTCAACGCAGATCAGTGCATCCTTCTTGTCAGAGGGGACGGTGATGATGGTCATCGGCCCCGGCATCTTTAGCGTGTTGTAGGCGTAATGCGACGCCGCCATGAACTTGGCTAGTGTCGGGCAGCCGAGAATCCCGTTGTAGGGCAAGGGGATCTCGGCTACATCGAAAACTATCCTCTCCGTCATGTAGTTTAACTCGCCTCCAAACTCACGGGGAGTGTGACCTTACCCTTTGGCTGACCCCTCCCCAGGTTGACCCCTTGAAACGTGCCCGTCTCTTCGAGGTCTCCATTAGGAATCTGCAGCCTTTTGATCACGACGGGCGAGGTCAAGTTCAGACCGTCCCCGCCGTCAACTAGCATCTTCGTCACCTTGAGGTTGCGTATTGTTGGGGAGACTAACAACGACAAACACCCGACCGCAGTTGTGCGATCAGGGTGGTCCTCGGTGTCGAAAATGATAGGCATGCTGGACCATTTCAGTGGCCTTTGAGCATCGAGTGATGGTTCCGTTGCTGTGATCTCACGCGCCCACTACTTGAGCTGGCAGTGAGAAGTGTGCAGCGAGGCGCCACCGTCGATGCACATGGCCTCCGTAGCCTTCTGGAACTCATGCTCGCTGGACTTGTCATCTTCGTCATGATCATTATCTCCTTGCTTCTTGTCGTGGCCCCGAGCAGGCCTCTCTTGCTGATTATCCTTTCCGCGGCAGCCTCCTTGGCCGCCACGCTTCTTGCCAGACCCCTCGGCACCATCCTGGCCCTTCTCCTTGTCCCGCCTCTCATACTCAGCCTTTTGCTTCTCAGCAAGCAGCTCGACTTGCCGGCAATTTTGGAGGTCGTGGCCCTTGGTGCGGTGGATCTTGCAATATTGCTTGTTAGAGCCTCCTGGCTTGTCGGTAGCCGCCAAGGCCCGGGAAGTGGCACACCTGGCAATTTCTTTGCTAGGGTTGTCTGCCTTGGCCTTCCAGGCAGTGCTGGTGTCCTCGGATCCCTCAACCGCAAGCACGGTCTTGCCCTTGCGCTTACTGTTGCGGCGCCGGCCCTTCTTTGTCGAGGTGGCTGTGTCTTTGTCAGAGGAGTCGGTTTCTGCACCGGCGTCCTCGTCGGGGTACTTCCTCCCCTCTTCAGCCCGAGTGCACCTATCGTCCAGAACATAATGTTCAGCCACATCCTTGACCTTGTTCATCGCCAGCTCTTCACGCATCTTGCGGTTGCGCACATTCTGATGGAATGCGCTGATCACAGCGGCGGGATGAACATCTGGGATGTTGTATTGCACTCGGCTGAACCTCTGTATGTACTTGCGCAGGGTTTCACCTTCCTTCTGGGGGATGATATGCAAATCGCTCGCCTGGCCATGAGCTTGGTGGCCTCTGGTAAAGGCGCCAACGAACTCATGGCACAAGTCCGACCAAGAAGAAATGGAATCCGCTGGCAAGTGCATCAGCCATGACATGACATTGGGTTTGAGTGCCAGCGGGATGTAATTGGCAAGCACCTTATCATTGAGGGCTCCAGCATCTTGCATCACTATGGTGTAGATGCTGAGGAACTCTGACGGGTGGGTCTTGCTGTTGTACTTCTCGCCAACGTCTGGCTTGAACGGGCGGTGGGAGGGCCACTAGAACTGCCGCAGCTTGCGGGTAAATGCCGGGCAATCCGCCTCGTAGGGTAGGTTGCCAGAGCCCCCCGGTGTTGGGTGGTCCATAGTGGGCCCCGCCCGCCTATCTGACTGGTGGCGTGCATCGCGCCGACGCTCGATGGTGGTTCGAGCGTCTTCACGGGATCGCTCCTGAAAAACTTGGCGCTCATCATGGAGGGTCCGTGGGTCGGACGATGCTACGGAAATGTTATCACAAGCGTCGTCATGACGGATCGACACCCTTGGTGGATGGCGTGCAGGAGGAGAGTGCACCATGGCCGCAGCGCCCCCGATCCTTCCACCACTGGCATGCGGCAGCTCGACGGAGCGATGCCGGAGGGCCCCTCCGGTCGTGGCTCATCTTTGTTGGCGACGCGGATGAGGCTTCGGATGGTGGCTCTCCACTCATCAAGTTTTTTCACAGCAGGAGGAAAGTCGAGGAGAAACTACGCGCGTGCCAAGGCTTCTGCTGGTGTGGGTGGTGGCGAAAGCTACATGGACCGTGATGCGCTCCGACTTTTAACCACGTTAGAAGGAGGTCTATCACGGCCTGGCGGTTGTCCGCCATTTTCGCCAGCGCCTCAGCACGCGTGTTGGCCTTCTACGTCCCGCGAATAATGCACGAGACTCTTCCCACGATAGTGCCCAGGGTCACCAGCGTGGTGACACTGCTCGTCGCACACAACCTGGGAAGAGCGCGTCGGGGGCGCCGGCGTAGGCGCCTCGGAAGTCGCCACGCCGCCCGTGGGTGGCACGACGCCGCCCCTGGAGGGCCCCACGCCGCCTGCGGGGAGCCTGGCTCCATCTTTGGATTTGGTGGCGTGTGGCCCATCGTCTCGCACACAAACGACGCTGCTCGCTAGGCTTTGGCTGCCAGAGCGATGCGGGTGTTCGCGAGCCGTGCCTTGGCTTCTGTCCGCGACCGCCCCACCACTCGCCCATACTGGTACGGGCCGTTCGGCCCCCGACGAACCGATCGCTGTGATCGTCTTCTTCTTGGGAGCCATGGCGATGAAGAACTACTAAACTAACTGCTAGACCGGATTTTCACAACTGAGCACCCCCTACCTGGCGCGTTAGAGATGTCGGTGGGAAACGACACCTATGGGGTCACTGGGATCCCTTCTACGGTTGGCGGGTGCGGGGTTGTGCAAAGAGCGGGTCTGGCGGTCAGCACACAAATCGTTTACCCAGGTTCGGGCCGCGGAGACACGTAAAACCCTAGTCCTGCTTTGATGTATATTTAGGTGTTCTTGTGTTCTTGAACTAGCTGCAGTGGCTCTCTAGTCCAAAAGATCCGAATCCTCCTCCAGTACGCCTCGGGCCTCCTTTTATAGACAAAAAGGGGTCGCCACAGTGGCACACAGGAGGTGGAAAGATGTACGGGGGCTGAGTCTATCTCCTGGCATTGTTAGACAAACGCATTTAATGCACTGCCGATGAGCCCCTCTTGCTTTATTGGGGACGGCAAAGAAGCTCGTCCCAGCTGTCCTCGCCTCGCCTGGCTCCGACGCACGTCCAAGCTGACGAGGTGTTGTAGCGCCACGTTGGCTGGTTGCTGGGCTAGCGCGGTGGTGAAGCCTTCACGAAGATCTGCATGCCACCACGCAGGTGCTTGCTGAGTTGGTGTAGAGGCCACGCACTGCCAGGCAGATGCCTGCCCAGCTGGTCGAGCTGGCAGCTGTATGGGAGCGTTGGTGGAGTCTTGGTAGACGCGGGCCTGGCTGCGGCCCCGCAGGCGTCCTCGGCAAGGGTCTTGCCGAGGTCCTGGCAAGGGTCTCGCTGCGGCACCGTGGTCATCCCCGACAAGGATCTTGCCTGGGGTCTCGTGGATTTCCTTGGCAAGGATCTCACCAAGGATCATCTTCTGGTTCCCATCTGATCTTGTGTATCTATGATCTCTACAAAGATCTACATGCCACCACGGAGGTGCCTCTCGAGCCTTGGTTCCAATATGGTTGATGGTGCTGGAACCCCTTGGGCTCAAGGGTGGCGCACTCTGCTGGTGTCAGGCAAGTTGCCCCGGTGATAACCCACAAGTATAGGGGATCGCAACAGTTTTCGAGGGTAGAGTATTCAACCCAAATTTATTGATTCGACACAAGGGGAGCCAAAGAATATTCTCAAGTATTAGCAGCTGAGTTGTCAATTCAACCACACCTGGAAACTTAATATCTACAGCAAGGTATTAGTAGCAAAGTAATATGATAGTAGTGGTGACGGTGGTAAAAGGTAACGGTAGCAAAAGTAATATTTTTGGTGTTTTATAGTGATTGTAACAATAGCAACGGAAAAGTAAATAAGCGAAGAACAATATATGGAAAGCTCATAGGCAATGGATCGGTGATGGAGAATTATGCCGGATGCGATCGATCATGTAACAGTCATAACATAGGGTGACACAGAACTAGCTCCAGTTCAGCAATGTAATGTAGGCATGTATTCCGAATATAGTCATACGTGCTTATGGAAAAGAACTTGCATGACATCTTTTGTCCTACCCTCCCGTGGCAACGGGGTCCTATTGGAAACTAAGTGATATTAAGGCCTCCTTTTAATAGAGCACCGTACCAAAGCATTAACACATAGTGAATACATGAACTCCTCAAACCACGGTCATCACCGGGAGTGGTCCCGACTATTGTCACTTCGGGGTTGCCGGATCATAACACATAGTAGGTGACTATAGACTTGCCAGATAGGATCAAGAACTCTCATATATTGGTGAAAACATAATAGGTTCAGATCTGAAATCATGGCACTCGGGCCCTAGTGACAAGCATTAAGCATAGAAAAGTCATAGCAACATCAATCTCAGAACATAGTGAATACTAGGGATCAAACCCTAACAAAACTAACTCAATTACATGATAAATCTCATCCAACCCATCACCATGCAACAAGCCTACGATGGCATTACTCACACATGGCATTGAGCATCATGAAATTGGTGATGGAGGAAGGTTGATGATGACGATGGCGATGGATTCCCCTCTCCGGAGCCCCGAACGGACTCCAAATCAGCCCTCTCAAGAGAGTTTAGGGCTTGGCGGCGGCTCCGTATCGTAAAATGCGATGAATCCTTCTCCCTGGTTTTTCCTCCCCGAAAGTGAATATATGGAGTCAGGGTTGAGGTGGGTGGAGCGTCAGGGGGCCCACGAGGCAGGGGGCACGCCCAGGGGGGTAGGGCGCCCCCCACCCTCGTGGACAGGTGGAGGCCCCCCTGATGTGGATCTTCCTTCCAGTATTTTTATATATTCCAAAATAATTCTCCGTTGATTTTCAGGTCATTCCGAGAACTTTTATTTCTGCACAAAAATAACACCATGGCAATTCTACTGAAAACAGCGTCAGTCCAGGTTAGTTCCATTCAAATCATGCAAGTTAGAGTCCAAAACAAGGGCAAAAGTGTTTGGAAAAGTAGATATGACGGAGACATATCAACTCCCCCAAGTTTAAACCTTTGCTTGTCCTCAAGAAATTCAGTTGATAAAGTGAAAGTGATAAAGAAAAACTTTTACAAACTCTGTTTGCTCTTGTTGTTGTAAATATGTAAATCCAACATTCAAGTTTTCAGCAAAGATTATGAACTAACCATATTCAAAATAACATTTAGTTCTCATGTTTACTCATATCAATGGCATAATCAATTAGCGAGCAATAATAATAAATCTCGAATGACAACACTTTCTCAAAACAATCATGATATGATATAATAAGATGGTATCTCGCTAGCCCTTTCTGAGACTGCAAAACATAAATGCAGAGCACCGTTAAAGATCAAGGACTGACTAGGCATTGTAATTCATGGTAAAAGAGATCCAGTCAAGTCATACTCAATGTAAACTAATAGTAATGGATGCAAATGACAGCGGTGCTCTCCAACTGGTGCTTTTTAATAAGAGGATGATGACTCAACATAAAAGTAAATGGATAGGCCCTTCGCAAAGGGTAGCAGGAATTTGTAGAGGTGCCAGAGCTCGGTTTTGAAATAGATATGAATAATATTTTGAGCGGTATACTTTCATTGTCTACACAACAACCGAGAGATCTCAATATCTTCCATGCTACACACATTATAGGCGGTTCCCAAACAGAATGGTAAAGTTTATACTCCCCCTCCACCAACAAGCATCAGTCCATGGCTTGGTCGAAACAACGAGTGCCTCCAACTAACAAGAGTCCCGGGGGAGTTTTCTTTGTAGTTATTTTGATTTGATTTGCATAAAGCATGGGACTGGGCATCCCAGTGACCAGCCACTTTCTCGTGAGTGAGGAGCGGAGTCCACTCCTCTAGAGAATAACCCGCCTAGCATGGAAGATATAGACAACCCTAGTTGATACATGAGCTATTCGAGCATACAAAACAGAATGTTTATTTGAACATTTAGAGTTTGGCACATACAAATTTACTTGGAACGGCATGTAGATACCGTATATAGGTAGGTATGGTGGACTCATATGGAATAGCTTTGGGGTTTATGGAGTTGGATGCACATGCAGTATTCCCGCTTAGTACAAGTGAAGGCTAGAAAAAGACTGGGAAGCAGCCAGCTAGAGAGCGACAACAGTCATGAACATGCATTAAAATTAATCAACACCGAATGCAAGCATGAGTAGGATATAATGCACCATGAACATAAATATCGTAGAGGCTATGTTTATTTTGGTTCAACTACATGCGTGAACATGTGCCAAGTCAAGCCACTATAAGCTCCTAAAAGAAAATCACAACCATTTTAATAGCATGTTGGCACGCAAGGTAAACCATTATAAGCTCCTAGCTAATTAAGCATGGCATAAGCAACTATAATCTCTAATTGTCATTGCAAACATGTTTATTCATAATAGGCTGCATCAGGAACGATGAACTTATCATATTTACAAAAACAAGAGAGGTCGAGTTCATACCAGCTTTTCTCATCTCAGTAAGTTCATCATATAACCATCATTATTGCCTTTCACTTGCATGACCGAATAGTGTGGATAATAATAATAGTGCACGTGCATTGGACTAAGCTGGAATCTGCAAGCATTCAATTCAAGAGAGAAGACAAGGTAATATGGGCTCTTTGTTAGATCAACAATAATGCATATAAGAGCCACTCAACATTTTCATTATGGTCTTCTCCTCTCGACCCCCAAAGTACAAGAAAGAAATAAAACTATTTACACGGGAAAGCTCCCAACAAGCAAAAGAAGAACGAGAAATCTTTTTGGGTTTTCTTTTTAATTACTACTACTACAGCATGAAAAGTAAACTAACTAAAAGCTACAACTGATTTTTTGTTTTTATTAAGGTTTATTAAACACACAAGAAGAAAGCGTAAAAAGGAAAATAAACTAGCATGGATATTACAGTGAAAAAGTATGAGCACCGACAACTAGCATGAGTGTGTGAACATGAATGTAATGTCGGTGAGAAATATGTACTCCCCCAAGCTTAGGATTTTGGCCTAAGTTGGTCTATGGCCACGGCTGGCCTGGCAGATATCCAAAGTAATAGTTGGGGTCATACTGAGAAGAATCCCCCTGGTGCCACTGGTTGGTGATCTCTTCCGGATTCCACTGATAAATAGACTGCTGGTGAGGATCAAATTGTGGTTCCTGCTCTGGCTCTGTAGCTGGTGTGGGGTTTCGGTAGGCGTGAATGGCCTCTGGCGGAACAAGGTACTTGCCTGCAGATAAGTCAAACAAGGAAGGAGCAGGCAAGGTAATAGTCTCAGGGTGATTTTTATCAAATATCAGCTTGTACTTAAGCATCTTTTCCTTATTCTTAACGATAAAATCATGTGCTACCATACTCTTATAGTCTAGAAAAACAGGAGGCAGCAACTTCTCTTCCTTCTCATAATGCCTAATAGGTATGTTAAAGTGTGCAGCGAGGCGCGAGACGAAGATGCCTCCAAGGACGGGGCCCTTAGTACGGTTAAGATTTAACCGCTTTGCAATAATAGCGCCCATAATAAATGTGTCATCACGGAACAAGGCATGGCACAGAATAACAATATCAGGGGCACTAAGGTTGCCACAGTTTTTGTGACCAATTAAGAATCTACTAGCAAATATTGTGAAGTAACGTAAACAAGAAAATGTATGCTAGTAATTCTTGCATCGGAAACTTTCCTCGTTTCCCCTACAGCAATTGTATCAATAAACCCTTCCACATCATCATGATGTGGTTCCTCTACGCTGCCCTCGAAAGGGATCAAACAAACCCAACAAAAATCACGAAGTGACATCTCCTTATGCTCATCATATAAATAAAATTCCACCGTAGGTGGTGAGCTCCTAGCATGGAAATTAAAGTTTTGCACAAAGATATTGGTGAGTAAGAGATACTGTTCGCGTTGGTCGTGGAGGAAGGCGGTGAGGCCTGCATTCTCAACCAATTCATAGAAATCATCATAAATCCCGGTTGCTCTCAAGAAATAATCACAAGGCCATTCACATGGCCGAACCTCCGCGGTGCGAGGAAGATTATATTTGGGCCTCTTGTCCTCCTCACTTTTCTTATCCTTCGAGCTTCGGCTCGATGATCCCCTCAAAAATCTCTTCATATTTTTCTGAAATTTTCTGAAATTTTCAGTAACTTCAAAATAAAAGTGAACCAAACTCAACAATATTGACAGCAACTACTCGTACAAGTGCCTAGAGGCAATATCATACATCAAAACTACTTTTGACCATATAAATTTGACATGCAAGCTCAATAACAGGGTCACCTAAGCAGCAAAAATGTGCAATGAATAAAGCACTAGAACAAAAACTAATTGGACCATTGGAGGAGTCACATACCAAAGAACAATCCCCCAAACCAGTTTTGTGAATGGAGCTTTGAGCAAGGAGATCGAAAATGGCAGCAAGATGAGCTTGGACTCGGGTTTGAGCTGGCTAGTGATATTTGTGGGAGGAAGAAGGAGCGTGTGGTAGCTGGAATAAGTGGAGGGGAGCCACCATGGGCCCACGAGGCAGGGGGCACACCCAGGGGGTAGGGCGCGCCCTGGACCCTCGTGGCCAGGTGCTTGCTCCCCCTGCTGTGTTCTCAGTGCCAGATATTCTCAAATATTCCTGAAAAAATCATATTTAAATTTCAGGGCATTTGGAGAACTTTTATTTTCGGGGTATTTTTTATTGCATGGATGATTCAGAAAACAGACAGAAATTACTATTTTTGCTTTATTTAATATAAATAACAGAAAGTAAAAGGAGGGTACAGAGAGTTGTGTTTTCTAAATTCATCCAATTCATGATCATCAAGAGGAATCCACTAACAAGGTTGATCAAGTCTTGTTAACAAACTCATTCTGAATTGCATGAAACCGGAAAATTTTCGAATAACACTAGGTTACCTCAACGGGGATATGCATGTCCCCAACAATAAGAATATCATATTTCTTCTTGACAGTAGGAAGAGGAAATTCAAAACCTCCAATAGTAATAGTTGAAAATTTTCCAATAGAATTGATACTGTGGACTTGAGGTTGTTTCCTCGGAAAGTGTACCGTATGCTCATTACCATTAACATGAAAAGTGACATTGCCTTTGGTGCAATCAATAACAACCCCCGCAGTATTCAAAAAGGGTCTTCCAAGAATAATAGACATACTATCGTCCTCGGGAATATCAAGAATAACAAAGTCCGTTAAAATAGTAACGTTTGCAACCACAACAGGCACATCCTCACAAATACCGTCAGGTATAGCAGTTGATTTGTCAGCCATTTGCAAAGATATTTCAGTAGGTGTCAACTTATTCAAATCAAGTCTACGATATAAAGAGAGAGGCATAACACTAACACCGGCTCCAAGATCACATAAAGCAATTTTAACATAGTTTCTTTTAATGGAGCATGGTATAGTTGGTACTCCGGGATCTCCTAGTTTCTTGGTATTCCACCCTTAAAAGTATAATTAGCAAGCATGGTGGAAATTTCAGCTTCCGGTATCTTTCTTTTATTAGTAATAATATCTTTCATGTACTTAGCATAAGGATTCATTTTAAGCATATCAGTCAAACGCATATGCAAGAAGATAGGTCTAATCATTTCAGCAAAGCACTCAAAATCCACATCATCCTTTTTCTTGGATGGTTTAGGAGGAAAAGGCATGGGTTTCTGAACCCATGGTTCTCTTTCTTTACCGTGCTTCCTAGCGACAAAGTCTCTCTTATCATAACGTTGATTCTTTGATTGTGGGTTATCAAGATCAACAGCAGGTTCAATCTCTACTTCATTGTCATTACAAGGTTCAGCATCAACATGGACATCATTATTAACATTATCACTAGGTCCATGCTCATTACCAGATTGTGTTTCAGCATCGGAAATAGAAATATCATAGGGATTCTTACGTGTGTCATCAACAGGTTCACTAGAAGCATGCAAAGTCCTATCATTTTTCTTTTTCTTCCTCTTAGAAGGACTAGGTGTATCAATATTACTTCTCTGAGAATCTTGCTCAATTCTCTTAGGATGGCCCTCAGGATACAAAGTTTCCTGAGTCATTTTACCACCTCTAGTCATAACTCTAACAGCATTATCATTGTTCTTACTATTTAATTCATTGAGCAAATCATTTTGAACTTTAAGTACTTGTTCTACTTGAGTGGTAACCATAGAAGCATGTTTACTAATAAGCTTTAGTTCACCTTTAACATTAGCCATATAATCACTCAAGTTTTCAATCATATAAGCATTATGTTTCAATTGTCTACCAACATAAGCATTAAAATCTTCTTGCTTAACCATAAAGTTATCAAACTCATCTAAGCATTGGCTAGCAAACTTAGTAGGAGGGATTTCAGCTTTATCGTATCTATAGAGAGAATTTACCTTTACTACCTGTGTCAGGTTACCAAGACCATGTATTTCTTCAACAGGCGGTAAATTAAGACCACATATTTCTTCAATAGGGGGTAAATTCTTAACATCTTCAGCTTTAATACCTTTTTCTTTCATATATTTCTACGCCTCTTGCATATCTTCAGGACTGAGAAATAGAATACCCCTTTTCTTCAAAGTTGGCTCAGGAGTTGGTTTAGGAATTGGATCAGGGATTGGATCAGGAAGTGTCCAATTATTTCAATTAGTCAACATATTATTCAATAGAATTTCAACTTCATCAACAGTTCTTTCCCTAAAGACACAACCAGCACAACTATCCAGGTGGTCTCTGGAAGCATCGGTTAGTTCGTTATAAAAGATATCAAGTATCTCATTTTTCTTGAGAGGATGATCAGGCAAAGGATTAAGTAATTGGAGAAGCCTCCCCCATGCTTGTGGGAGACTCTCTTCTTCAATTTGCACAAAATTATATATTTCCCTCAAAGCAGCTTGTTTCTTATGAGCGGGGAAATATCTAACAGAGAAGTAATAAATCATATCCTGGAGACTACGCACACAACCAGGATGAAGAGAATAAAACCATATCTTAGCATCACCCTTTAATGAGAACGGAAATAATTTAAGGATATAATAATAGCGAGTTTTCTCATCATTAGTGAACAGGGTGGCTATATCATTTAATTTAGTAAGATGTGCCACAACAGTTTCAGATTCATAGCCACAGAAAGGATCAGATTCAACTAAAGTAATTATCTCAGGATCAACAGAGAAATCATAATCCTTATCAGTAACAAAGATAGGTGAAGTAGCATAAGCAGGATCATATTTCATTCTAGCATTCAAAGTTTTTTGTTTCAGCTTAGCTAAAAGCTTCTTAAGATCACTCCTATCATTGCAAGCAAGAAAGTCTCTAGCAGTTTCTTCATCCGTAACATAACCCTCAGGAACAACAGGCAATTCATATCTAGGGGGAGAATCTTCATCATCACTTTCATCAATATTATCAGTTTTGATAATTTCATTCTCTTTAGCCCTAGCAAGTTGTTCATCAAGAAATTCACCAAGTGGCACAGTAGTATCAAGCATAGAAGTAGTTTCATCATAAGTATCATGCATAGCAGATGTGGCATCATCAATAACATGTGACATATGAGAATTAATAGCAGAAGCAGGTATAGGTGTCGCAAGTTTACTCAAAACAGAAGGTGAATCAAGTGCAGAGCTAGATGGTAGTTCCTTACCTCCCCTCGTAGTTGAGGGATAAATATTGGTTCTTGGATCTTTCAAGTTCTTCATAATGATAAGTAGATATAAATCCCAAGTGACTCAAAGAATAGAGCTATGCTCCCTGGCAACGGCGCCAGAAAATAGTCTTGATAACCCACAAGTATAGGGGATCACAACCGTTTTCGAGGGTAGAGTATTCAACCCAAATTTATTGATTCGACACAAGGGGAGCCAAAGAATATTCTCAAGTATTAGCAGCTGAGTTGTCAATTCAACCACACCTGGAAACTTAATATCTGCAGCAAGGTATTTAGTAGCAAAGTAATATGATAGTAGTGGTGACGGTGGTAAAAGGTAACGGTAGCAAAAGTAATATTTTTGGTGTTTTATAGTGATTGTAACAATAGCAACGGAAATGTAAATACGCGAAGAACAATATATGGAAAGCTCGTAGGCGATGGATCATGATGGAGAATTATGCCGGATGCGATCGATCATGTAATAGTCATAACCTAGGGTGACACAAAACTAGCTCCAGTTCATGAATGTAATGTAGGCATGTATTCCGAATATAGTCATACATGCTTATGGAAAAGAACTTGCATGACATCTTTTGTCCTACGCTCCCGTGGCAGTGGGGTCCTATTGGAAACTAAGGGATATTAAGGCCTCCTTTTAATAGAGTACCGTACCAAAGCATTAACACATAGTGAATACATGAACTCCTCAAACTACGGTCATCACCGGGAGTGGTCCCGACTATTGTCACTTCGGGGTTGCCGGATAATAACACATAGTAGGTGACTATAGACTTGCAAGATAGGATCAAGAACTCTCATATATTGATGAAAACATGATAGGTTCAGATCTGAAATCATGGCACTCGGGCCCTAGTGACAAGCATTAAGCATAGGAAAGTCATAGCAACATCAATCTTAGAACATAGTGGATATTAGGGATCAAACCCTAACAAAACTATCTCGATTACATGATAAATCTCATCCAACCGATCACCGTCCAGCAAGCCTACAATGGAATTACTCACACACGGCGGTGAGCATCATGAAATTGGTGATGGAGGAAGGTTGATGATGACGATCCTCTCTGGAGCCCCGAACGGACTCCAGATCAGCCCTCCTGAGAGAGTTTAGGGCTTGGCAGTGGCTCCGTATCGTAAAACGCGATGAATCCTTCTTCTTGGTTTTTTCCTCCCCGAAAATGAATATATGGAGTCAGGGTTGAGGTCGGTGGAGCGTCAGGGGGCCCACAAGGCAGGGGGGCGTGCCCAGGGGGGTAGGGCGCGCCCCCCACCCTCGTGGACAGGTGGAGGCCCCCCTAACGTGGATCTTCCTTCCACTATTTTTTATATATTCCAAAATAATTCTCCATTGATTTTCAGGTCATTTCGAGAACTTTTATTTCTGCACAAAAATAACAGCATGACAATTTTGCTGAAAACAACGCCAGTCCGGGTTAGTTCCATTCAAATCATGCAAGTTAGAGTCCAAAACAAGGGCGAAAGTGTTTGGAAAAGTAGATACGACGGAGACGTATCACCCTGCAAGGATCTTGCCGAGGCTGCAGAAGCCACCCCGGCAAGGGTCTTGCCGGGGAGTCCACCTCGCCCTCTTGCTCTCTTTGCGCCTCTGGTCTTGGCGTTGCTTTGGTCGTCTTGTGCTCCGGGTTCCCTCCTCTGCCCTGCTTAGTGTGGTCGTGGGCGCGGCTCTGACTGCCCATGCACAAGTAAAGGGGTGCAAAAGAAGAGCCCCTACTTTTGTACACCGACATTGTGGGTCATCAAGGCTATTTTCTAGCGCCGTTGCCAGGGAGTGAAGCGCCTTTGGTAAGTGGAAATTGGTAAGGAAACATTTATATAGTGTGCTGAAATTTATTGTCACTTGTTACTATGGAAAACAATCCTTTGAGGGGTTTGTTCGGGGTATCTTCACCTCGTTCGAAACCACAATTAACTACCCCTCAACCTACTGCACTTACTGAAAATATTGAATATGAAGTTCCTTCGGGTATGATAGAACAACTGCTAGCTAATCCTTATGTAGGAGATGGAACTGAACATCCTGATATGCATTTGATATATGTAGAACAAATTTGTGGATTGTTTAAGCTTGCAGGTTTACCCGGAGATAAAGTTATGAAGAAGGTTTTCCCTTTATCTTTGAAGGGAAAGCATTGGCATGGTATAGGCTATGCGATGATATTGGATCATGGAGTTGGAATCGTTTGAAATTGGAGTTCCACCAAAAAAATTTATCCTATGCATCTAGTTCATCGTGATCGGAATTATATATATAATTTTTGGCCTCGTGAAGGTTAAAGTGTCGCTCTAGCTTGCGGGAGGCTTAAGTCAATGTTATATTTATGCCCCAATCATGAGCTCTCAAGAGAAATTATTATTCAGAACTTTTATGCTTGGCTTTCTCGTAATGATCAAACCATGCTTGATACTTCTTGTGCGGGTTCTTTTATGAAGAAGACTATTGAATTCCGGTGGGATCTTTTGGAAAGAATTAAACACAACTCTGAAGATTGGGAACTCAACAAAGGTAAAGAGTCAGGTATTAAAGTTGAGTACGATTGTGTTAAATCTTTTATTGATACCGATGCTTTTCAAAAGTTTGGCACTAAATATGGATTTGACTCTGAGATGGTAGCCTCCTTTTGTGAATCATTTGCTACTCATGTTCATCTCCCTAAAGAGAAGTGGTTTAAATATCACCCCCTATTAAAGAATAAATTAAAGAACCGATATCAGTTAAAGAAGAAACTATAATTTATAATGTCGATCCAGTTGTTCCTTCTGCTTATATTGAGAAACCACCTTTCCCTGTTAGGATAAAGGAACATGCTAGAGTTTCAATTGTGGTTAACAAAAGCTACATTAGAACACCTAAACCTGATGAACAAATTAAAGTTGAACCTAGTATTGCTATGTTTAAAGATCTCTTGGAAGAAAATATGGACGAGCATTTACTTCTGTGAAGAAGCCGCTAGAATTGCCAAATATGATAAGAAAGATAAACATAGACCTGTTGTTGGCATGCCTGTCATCTCAGTTAAAATAGGATATCACTGTTATCATGGTTTATGTGACATAGGTGCTAGTGTGAGTGCTATTCCTTACACTTTATATCAAGAAATTATGAATGACATAGCACCCACAGAGATAGAAGAAATAGATGTTACTATTAAACTTTCTAATAGAGACACTATATCACCAATTGGGATTGTTAGAGATGTTGAAGTCTTGTGTGGGAAAATAAAATACCCTACTGATTTTCTTGTTCTTGGTTCCCCACAAGATGAATTTTGTCCCATTATTTTTGGTAGACCTTTCTTGAACACCATTAATGCTAAGATAGATTGTGAGAAACAAATTTTCAGCGTTAGTTTTGGTAATGAGTCTCATGAGTTTAATATTTCCAAGTTTAGTAGAAATCTTCATGAAAAAGAATTGCCTAGTAAAGATGAATTAATTGGTCTTGATTCTATTGTTGTACCACCTACTGATCCTTTAGAACAATATTTGCTAGACCATGAAAATGATTTTCATATGCATGAAAGAAATGAAATAGATAAAATTTTCTTTGAACAATGTCCTCTGCTTAAACACAATTTGCCTATTGAAATTCTAGGAGGTCCTCCTCCACCTAAAGGTGATCCTGTGTTTGAATAGAAACAATGACCAGACACTTTGAAATATGCTTATCTTGATGAAAAGAAGATATATCCTGTTATTATTAGTGCTAACCTTTCAGAACATGAAGAAGAAAGATTATTGAAAGTTCTGAGGAAGCACCGAGCTGCTATTGGATATACTCTTGATGATTTAAAGGGCATTAGTCCCACTCTATGTCAGAACAGAATAAATATGAAACCTGATGCTAAACCCGTTGTTGATCACCAATGTCGGTTAAATCCGAAGATGAAAGAAGTGGTAAGAAAGGAAATATTAAAACTTCTGGAAGCAGGTATAATCTATCCCATAGCTGATAGTAGATGGGTGAGTCCTGTTCATTGTGTTTCTAAGAAAGGAGGTACTACTGTTGTTCCTAATGATAAGAATGAACTTATTCCACACAGAATTGTTACAGGCTATAGAATGGTAATTGATTTTAGAAAATTAAACAAAGCAACTAAACAAGATCATTACCCTTTGCCTTTTATTGATCAAATGCTTGAAAGATTATCTAAGTACACACACTTTTGCTTCCTTGATGGATATTCTGGCTTTTCGCAAATACGTGTTTCTCAACCTAATCAAGAAAATACCACTTTTACTTGTCCCTTTGGAACCTATGCTTATAGACGTATGCCTTTTGGTTTATGTAATGCACCTGCGCTCGATGTATGACTGATATATTCTCTGACTTTTGTGAAAAGATTGTTGAGGTTTTCATGGTTGACTTTTCCGTTTATGGGAAGTCTTTTGATGATTGTTTAAGCAATCTTGATCGAGTTTTGCAGTGATGTGAACAAACAAATCTTGTCATGAATTGGGAGAAGTGCCACATAAAAGAGTCCTTCCGGAACACTCCAGAGTCATGAAAATAAGGAGGTACGTATACGGTAAGTAAACGGACTCCGAAAAATCCACAAAAATATTTTTATCAGTTTTGGAATATTTTAGAATTTCGGGAATAAAGAAACTTCCAGGAAGCGTCCCCTGGTGGGCACAAGACACCAGGGTGCGCCTGGCTTGCCTGGCGCGCCCAGGTGGGTTGTGCCCACCTGGGACACCTTTCGTACTTCATTTTTCTACCATATGCTTGCCCTCCAAGATAAAAAATCTATATATGCTTCCCCAACCTGTTGATCACCGTATCACGGAGAAATCCTCTGTTCTCTTTTCTTCTTGTGTTTCTGCGTTGGCCTGAAAATATGTCTTCCCAAGACTCTGAGGGTGAGAGCTATGTTGCTGATCTCATCGCGAACTCCAAGTCATATGGGGATGAGGGGCACTATAGTTGGATCTCTGAAGAAGAAGAAGAAGAAGAAGAAGATGAATCGGTTCCTCCCTGGTTCAAAAATGAAAGCATGGAGGTGTTATGCAAGAGGATAAGAAAACTCGAGATAGATAATTGCGAGTTGATGATGGATAATTTTATTCTCTGCCAGAAGCTGGAGGAAGCGAAGGGCAAACCTTCTACCTTCTCACCACCACCATTACCTTCTGCTTCATCACCACCATCTTCTTCACTCCCAAAGGAGAACTGAGTATCGGGTATGGGCACTCCCCTTGGCTTTCGCCAAGCTTGGGGGAGGTGCCCCGGTATCGTATCATCCCACTATATTTTTGCTTTTACTTATTTTAGTTCGATCCTTTTGCTTTAGATGAATAAAAGTTTAGTTCGATCATTTCTTGTTTGAGAGTTTGCTTAGTGATCTATCCTTGTAATCATGTGCAAGTTATATAATAAAGTGTAATATGAGTTTTTGCTTTCTTTACTTTCATGTTGCAAATAAAAGAAAAGAAATAAGAGAGGAAACAAATAGAAGAAAGGAAATAAATAAATAAAATATTATATACTAATCCTATGGTAGGTGATGGCACCACATAAGGAAAAGTATAAGTAGAAAATTTTATTAGAGATTGACAAACATAGCATTAGTCAATGATGAAACTCCTGAAAGAATTAATTAGGGAAGGGAAGATTCACATATAAATATACTATCCTAGAAATCTTTTGTGATTGTGATCCCTCATCAAAATATTATATGCCAAAATTGTTGACGTTGGACAAGGAAGACAACTTAATGATTTATGTTTGTTCATATTCACATAGAAGTCATATTGTCATAGATCCTTTAACATGTGGTGCTTGCCCCCTATCTTTGCTAGCCAAAAATTCTGCACTAGGTAGAGATACTACTTGTGCATCCAAAAACCTTTAAACCCAAATCTTATTTTCAAGTGTCCACCATACCTACCTAGGGATTGAGCAAGATCCCTGAAGTAAGTTGTCATCGGTGTAAGAGAAAATTGAGCATTGCACGAACTTGTCATGGTGAAGAATAAAAGCGACAGACTGCATAATAAAGGTCGCTATCACAAGTGGCAATGTAATGTGACGTTCTTTTGCACTAAGGGATTGAGCATACAAACAAATAAGCGCATGGCAACCTCTGATTCCCTCTATGAAGGGCCTATATTTTACTTTTACGTATTTACTTTTATGCAAGAGTCAAAGTTTTTCTCTCTATTCCTTTTATTTTTCTCTTTTGGTAAGCATCATGTGGTGAGGAAAGATCTAGGAACATATGTTTAGTTGAATATGGGTAGCATGAGTTATTATTGTTGACATCACCCTTGAGGTGAGTATGTTGGGAGGCAAAACCATAAGCCCCTATCTTTCTATGTGTCCGGTTGAAACGTTTTGCTCATGGGTACGAGGTGAGTGTTAGCAATCATAGAAGACTATATGATGGTTGAGTATGTGGACTTGCCTAAAGGCTCTGACACGTGACCCTTCCTGAAAGGATGATGAATTGTAGTTGCGAAGTTGACTGAAAACATAGTTTGTTGGTTTCTAATAGAGTTTTTGCTTTATACTTCGATTGTGTGATGAACTATTACTTATTCATGAGAAGTATGTGATAAAATTTCTATGATTAAAGTCCAATTTTAATTTTTTTGCTGTTATAATAATCAACATGATGCTTCTATGTCCGTATTTTGTTTTTATTGACACCTCTCTATCAAAGCATGTGGACATGTTTTTCGATTTCGGTTTTCGCTTGAGGACAAGCGAGGTCTAAGCTTGGGGAAGTTGATACGTCCATTTTGCATCATGTTTTCTTACTGTTATTTATAAAGTTTTTATCCATAATAATACTTTTTAGAGTAATTCTGATGCCTTTTCTCTCATAACTTGCAAGGTACACACCAAGGGGGAGAATTCTGGCAACTGGAAATCTGGACCTGGAAAAGCTACGTCAGGCCACCTATTCTGCACAACTCTAAACAAGCTAAAACTTCACGGAGATTTTTTATGGATTATTGAAGAATTATTGGAGCAAATAACTACCAGGAGGGGCCCACCAGTTGGGCACTACCCACCTAGGCGCGCCAGGGAGCCCAGGTGTGCCCTGGTGGGTTGTGCCCTCCTCGGCCCACCTCTGATGCCAATCTTTTGGTATATAAGTCATTTTGACCTAGAAAAAATAAGGGGAGTGTTGGGGAACACAGTGTTTCAAAAATTTCCTATGACCACGCAAGATCTATCTAGGATATGCATAGCAACAAGAGGGGAGAGTGTGTCCACGTACCCTTGTAGACCGAAAGCAGAAGCGTTTAGTAACACGGTTGATGTAGTCGAACGTCTTCGCGATCCAACCGATCCTAGCACTGAACATACAACACCTCCGTGTTCAGCACACGTTCAGCACGATGACGTCCCTCGAGATCTTGATCCAGTTGAGAACGAGGGAGAGTTTCGTCAGCACGACGGCGTATTGACGATGATGATGAAGTTACCGGCGCAGGGCTTCGCCTAAGCACTATGACAATATGACCGAGGTGTGTAACTGTGGAGGGGGGCACTGCACACAGCTAAGAGAAGACTTGGTGTGTCTTTGGGGTGCCCCCTCCCACATATATGAAGGAGGGGGGAAGAGGAGGCTGGCCCAAGGGGGGGGCGCTAAAGGGGGGAGTCCTACTTGGACTCCTAGTCCAAGTAGGATTCGACCCCCCCTTTCCTGTTCAAACTAGGAGAAGGAGGGAAGGAGGAAGAGGGGAGAAGGAAAGAGGGGGGGCGCCCCCCCTCCTAGTCCAATTTCAGACCAGCCATGGGGGGCGGCGTAGTCACCCCTTGAGGCAGTTCTCTCCTTTCCCCTAAAGCCCATTAAGGCCCACTACTTCTCTGGGGGGTTCCGGTAACCTCCCGGTACTCCAGAAAATACCCGAAACACTTCAGAACCATTCCGGTGTCCGAATATAACCTTCCAATATATCGATCTTTACCTCTCGACCATTTCTAGACTCCTCATCATGTCCGTGATCTCATCCAGGACTCCGAACAAACTTCAGTCATCAAATCACATAACTCATAATACAAATTGTCATCGAACGTTAAGCGTGCGGACCCTACGGGTTCGAGAACTACGTAGACATGACCGAGACACATCTCTGGTTAATAACCAATAGCGGAACCTGGATGCTCATATTGGTTCCTACATATTCTAGGAAGATCTTTATCGGTCAAACCACATAACAACATACGTTATTCCCTTTGTCATCGGTATGTTACTTGCCCAAGATTCGATCCTCGGTATCATCATACCTAGTTCAATCTCGTCACCACAAGTCTCTTTACTCGTTCTGTAATGCATCATCCCATAATTCACTCATCAATCACATTTCTTGCAGGGCTCATAGTGATGCGCATTACCGAGAGGGCCCAGAGATACCTCTCCGATACACGGAGTGACAAATCCTAATCTTGATCTATGCTAACTCAAAAAACACCATCGGAGACACCTATAGAGCATCTTTATAATCACCCAGTTATGTTGTGACGTTTGGTAGCGCACAAGGTGTTCCTCCGGTATTCGGAAGTTGTATAATCTCATAGTCAGAGGAACATGTATAAGTCATGAAGAAAGCAATAGCAATAAAACTAAACTATCATTATGCTAAGCTAACGGATGGGTCTTGTCCATCACATCATTCTCTAATGATGTGATCCCGTTCATGAAATGACAACACATGTCTATGGTTAGGAAACTTAACCATCTTTGATTAACGAGCTAGTCAAGTAGAGGCATGCTAGGGACACTCTGTTTGTCTATGTATTCACACATGTACCAAGTTTTCGGTTAATACAATTTTAGCATGAATAGTAAACATTTATCATGATATAAGGTAATATAAAGCCTCTAGGGCATATTTCCTTCAGTCTCCCACTTGCACTAGAGTCAATAATCTAGATTACATAGTAATGATTCTAACACCCATGGTGTCGTGGAATTGTCACGACAGATGCCCTAGTGTGAGGACTTAGTCGTGATGCCAACGCATCTTTGTAGTAGCTTGAGAGGGGTTGGGCGGAATCGAGAGACGCAACACAAGACAAGGATTTAGACAGCTTCGGGCCCCGGGAAACATCATTCGGAATAGCCCTACATGTTGTTTGTGGCTAGATCTCATTATGCTCATGAGAGAGTCGCCGCATAAGCCGGCTCCCCCTTTGTGTCTAGCCCTAGAGATTGTTTCTTCTTGCTTGTCCCTCTTAGGGAGCCCTGCCCTCCTTATATATGTTGAGGGGACGGATTATATGACTAGTCCTAGTAGGATTAGGATTACTCTATTACAAGTGGAGTCCTAGTCTTGCTTCCTTTGTAGGAGAATATTCCTTATGCCTTCCTCATAAACCGGCCTACCATCATACGAACTAGCCTACTCGGCCTTGGGCCTTGTCATCCGTGTGAAACACCCACCGAGTCACCAATGAGTCTTCAGGCTCGTGAGTCGTCACACCAGTGAACCGCCAGACACGTGAGTCGCCCATCCTCTAGCGGGTTACCAATGAAACGCCAAGTCCGGCCGGGTCATATATCCGGTCGGGTCATACCGCGGGGTATATCCCCGACATTAGCCACCGGTTTAATTTGGATTTATCCATGTTAAACTAATCCTGTAAACAAAACACAAGAACAATTTGACATGTTAGCTCCAGGTTAAATTTTTTGTATGCCGGCACCTGATCATCTTTAAGTACTTGTCACTTGTTGATATATACATGTCCATGATCTCATAGCAAATCTCCCTTAGCAGATATGTTTCAACTTTGTCAATGTAAAAAATCCAGATACTTCTTTTGAGAAATCCGGGTCAATAGGTCAACTTCAGAGTCAATTTGCTGACATTGGTCTCTTGTAGAGAAATATTGTAAGAAATAATCCACCTAAATTGGCTTCCAAAGCACCGGCTTAAAAATATTGGTCTTGAAATACTCATCTGACTTTCAGTCGGCTTGTAGAACCTGCGGCTTATCATTGCCAAAATATCCGGTTTGTAAATATTGATAGCACCGGGTCGTAATTGTTGCTGATGCCGGGTTAATCTTATGATGACGCCGGGTCATAAACTTTGCAGATTTCTCCGATAATAATATAATACCTGATTTGCTCAAAACTAAGAATTTGAAGTTATTCCTCCCTTATATACATATCACCTATAGCCCCTAAGTGTCGGGTTGTCATGCTTGCAGCAACATGGGACTTGTAATTGCCTTATGCTCATAACAATTTCAATCAGTGTAGCCCCCAAGGGCCGGGTCATTATGCAATAATGAGCAGGGACTTTGTAAATACGGTCATGTAAACCTGAGCAGCAACGTGTAGCCCCCAAGGGCCGGCTCATTACAATGTGATGAGTCGGGTCTTCAATAAGGCTAGTAAAAATGACTTTACATTAGCCCCCAAGTGCCATGGTGCATGCTAGCAGTGACATGGGACTTGCATATTTGATGTAATTTCAACTTGAATAATGTAGCCCCCAAGTGTCGGGTCGTAAGCCTGCAGCGGCTCGGGACTATTCCTTCCATTGCAGAATAAATTGTATCCATTGATAAAATAATATCCATTGCACTGAAGCGACTTTCAAAACCTCAATCGTAATATTGGCTTTTCATAAAAATCCAGCCATGTCGGCTATTAAAGATTTGAATAATATAACCCGGTTTGAAAAACCGGTTCCTGTGATATTGAATCGTACTGCCGGTTTAGGATACCTGTGCAGTAAGGGTGATAACCCAATATTTAGAAGCCAAAACTTCCAAATGTTTATAATTGTCATATGATGGCAACTTCTCATCCAAAGTCAAGACGGGTTAATCGAAACCATATATATGCTTCAGATATGAACAAAAAGTCTCAAGACAAACCCAAAAGACTGCTTTCAAAAAACTTAAGCAAAATAGAAAGAAGAATTTGAGGCTTCTGATTCGAATACGATCAGTAAACCGGACCAAAGGGGTTAAGCTAGGATTCGAATACGATCATGTAGCCCCCAGTGGCTTTGGCATTGCGCCGATTAAGAGGGTACTGATAGCTATGTTCTCTTTGGTTCGAATACGACCTATGTTTGAACAGGAAGCCCCCAAATGACCTTGAGAGGTTTTTAACGACCCTGATTCGAATACTATCCAAGTTGGACCCAAAAGGGGTTAAGCTATGATTCGAATACGATCAAGAAGCCCCCTAGTTGGTTTAGCATTGCGCCGATCAAGAGGGTACCAACAGCTATGTTCTCTTTGGTTCGAATACGACCTATGTTTGAACATGAAGCCCCCAAATGACCTGTAAATGTGGCTATGAGCCGGATCAAAGGGTAATCATAGCTTAGCTAAATAAGCTGAAAGCCCCCAAGTGATATATTTCTGAGTTGTGCTCGTCGGGTGCCTATGTTTGAGTTGTGCTGTGCAACAAACTCTCTTTGATCCCTGTAATTTTTCTGAAAACTCGAACTTGCGAGAGATGAATTCTTTTTTTAATCCGGAATTTCAAACCGGATATTGAGAGTATAAAATCTTTGTGGGAGACAGGTTTACCTTGAGCCAGATGTTTTGAACCGGATTTGAGAGCTTAAAAGCTTTGTATGAGACAAATTTACCTTGAGCCGGATGTTTGAACCGGATTTGAGGGCTTCAAAGCTTTGCGGGAGAGAGATGTCTCTTGAATTGGATTTTAAACCGGAATCTTTATTTTGAACCGGCAATTTTCTGAGTGCCTTTAAATTTTCATCAATATGGCGGTGTCCTTCGAAACCGAGTTATCATTCCCTCCAATGACCCGGAGTTTCCGAGTCATGTCATTGTAGCCCCCGAGTCTTAAGACTACTCGAGGAGTTGGCTTGAGACACTCCATATTTGACCATGATACAAGCCGGTATGAGTCATTCAACAGCTCAGTGATATAATAGTCCCTTTTGCAGTAGACAACTTGTCCTGCATTGGAAAACTTGCAAGCCAGAGTAATTGCTTTGTTAAAGAAAGCAATATATAATATATAATAACATGCTGGATGGATTTCACCTGATGTGTCAGGTTAGTAATTATCACCGCGGAGTTGATGATCACCATGGTGAAGCTGAAATCAATCACGACCGAGTCGGCCACGGGAGCAAACAAATGAGCCGGCCGCGACATTTTAAGCCAGCACGGACGGGCGAGTGAATCGCAGGCGCGGTAAGTCGCACGAATGGGTGAGTCAGCCGCATCGTGTTGATGTAGCAGGGGCAGCGATTTGCACATGTTTCCGTTGAGCAGCATGACATGGACGAGTGCTAGTGCAAATAATAATATTGACGCACGTCCTCTTGCAACACCTATGTAATGAATAATGGTCCTGCGAAAAAATATCACGAATCAGAGTAATCGTTCTTTGACAAAAACAATATGTGCTAATAAAACAGACGAGATGGGCATCACCTGGAATTTTTTGTCGGATGAAAAAGATAGCAGATGCTCAGTTGATTTGATGATGTGTGTTCCCTTTAGCCCTTATTAGCGTGGGGACTTGATACCTTTTGTTTGCTTTCCTCTCATAAGGAGACAGTACTAATAGTACTTAAGTCGTTTCATGCATGTTGAGTTTTTCTTTTGACCGGCTTGTCCATACCAGAAAATTTGCATTGATGCCAATCTCTCCATATAGTAGTAAAAAGACCCGCTCACTTTTCTGCAGTCTCAGTACTTAAAAGCATTTGTAGCTAACCCGGCTCAGTGCACCTCAAGGACTTTTCAGGTGGCTGCAGGGGCGGTTCAGAGTAGCGGGTTACAACGGCGGTTGAGGCAGCTGGACATAGAAAGGCCAGAACTCCGGCGATGTCGGCGGCTCAAGGGTGAGGAGGCCCAAGGCGCGAGGCAGCGGGGTACACTGAGGAGGTGACCCGAGGCCCTCGCGGCTTGGAGCCGTCAGCGGGTTGCAGCAGCAACGGCTGGTATGAGGCCGACTTGGCAAGATCGACCATGGAAGCAGCCGCTCGAACGGCAGTTTGATGCATGGCTGCAGCAGCAATGGCACAAGGCCGTGGATTTGAGAGCGACCTGGAGTGAAGCCGCGGAGTCAAGGGCAACTCAGAGCAGAGAGGCGCCGGCGAATCAGCTCGAAAGAGGGAGCGAAGCCGCGCAGAAGAAAGTCAGCGCCGCGACTCACCGTGGAGGTGAGGCGGATGAGCGACTTGGCTGTGGAGTAGGCCGCAACAGCGGAAGGCCAAGCGGCGGCTTGAAATGGCAGGCGCGAGGCCACAGCGGCGGAGGTGACCCAGGCGGCCCGAGGCGAGCGGCTTGACGGGCGAAGCTGGTGAAGTGCGTCGGCGACCGCGGAACCGAGGCATGCCAGCGGTTCCAAGGCAAACGGAGGTGGCGACTTGTGGGTATAACCGCCATGACCCACGTGGGTGGCGGCTTAGAACAGATGTCGGGGTACGTCAGACGCGCCGGCAAAGGCCTTTGCTACGGAACGGTGCGCCAGCCATGGTTGAATCACAGTCGGGGAGGTGTTGACTTGACGCGAGGTCAGAGAATAACTCAGTGTCCAACTCTGTTTCCGGGTCATGGTTATCTACACTACTATTAAAAGAGCAAACATTAATTCCCCTATCTCCACACAACAAACTGTACACGAGATAACCATAACCCTCCGACCAAATCAACGTAAACACATCCTACTGTCCATATTGCGCCGATAGTCCGCCGTCCAAATTAACGTCCCAGATCAAATATTCTGGCGAGCATACGCGCCATCGTCTGCCAATTTTCGTACACCACGTCGCCGATCCCCCACCGCAACTCCGTGATTTCCGGATCAATTCCACCGGAATCGTGGCTCCCCCACACTTTTTTCGTTAGGCCCCGAAAGAACGGATCCCCGGCAACCTATAGCGGCGGCGGAAGAAGGCGTGGGTACCGAAGGGGCGATGACGATGGTGTTCGTGGCCGAGGAAGGGAGGCGGCAGCGGTGATGGTGGAGGCCGCGGCCGTGGCTACAAAGGGGTTGGTCATGGTGGACACGTCCGAGGCTATCATCGGGGCGGCAACAACTATGGCGGCCTTGGTGCGCGCAGTAACTACGGCGGCCGCGGCAGCAGAGGAGGAGGAGCCGCCCCCGACATGCACCAAGCCGCGGGGTCCCCCCTCTCCGAGAGCTACCACATAGAGGCGGCCCAGCTCCGGGAGAAGTTCCAGGCGATGGACGCGGGTTGGTGCCGCTATAGATCCAACCGACCGACGATGGAGCAGCTGTCGGCGTTCCTCCGCGCGGCACCAGGGTCCATCACACCTCCAGCATCCTCCCCCCTCCCCCCAAGCCTTGCCAGCCGTAGCCTCCCAGATCCTCCTCTCAATGCATCTCCACTTCCCCTACGACGTCTCAGGCTTCACGATCTCCACCACGATGGGCGTCACAAGCCCAAGGGAGCGCGTCGAGGCCATGGCGATGCTGCTCCCCTTCCTACCGTTGTTGCCGCGTTCCACCACTTGCGGCAGCAAGCAAATGGCACAGCCAGAGAAGCCGCCTGCCGAGGAGGCAGCTCCAGCTGCAGCACTGGATAAGTGACCCCTCAGGGCATAAGACAAAGTTCTTTAGTTACACGGCTGCAACTTAATTTGTTTCCTTTCTATTTGTGCTGATTTTGAATACAGTGTAGTACAGAACACCCACAAAATCATCACAGGGATTCATGAACTCACTTTCGAATGGAAGAAATGTGTTGTTCAATTGGCATCAACCCGATCGATCACTTGCCTGATAAATCTCCTGTCGTCTGAATCTGGTTCCTCTGCGGATTATTCTGATGTTTACAGCGTCGGATTTGGTGCAGTGGAAGGGGAGACCGAGGAGGAAATGGCGACCAAGAGGAGCGTGGGCACCCCTGGGCCACAAGGACCTCAGGAGCAGAATGTGTTCCTTCGTGCCGATCTGAACATTCTGCTGGACGACGACCGGAACATCACCGAGGACAACCGCATCCGCGCCTCCGTGCCATCGGTGCCGTTCCTCAAGTTCCTCATGGGGAAGGCCGCCAAGGTCATCCTAGCCAACAATCTGGTGAGCACACGCTTCTCGATCTGTGCCTGTGGCGTTTTATTGATGAATTTGTGCCGTTTGAGTGTTAGTCTTCTGTTCATCCATGAATCTCTTGGGAGTAAAGGGAATATATAAGAAGAAAATTATTTCAGCTAATAGCTGTATGTGTTGTAGCCTGTTAGCATTGTGCTTAAAATCATACTAACAAAAATTGTGAGAATTAATTTAGAATTTCATTTTCTTACATTGTTTGTTACGTTTCTACTCAGAAACATACAGAACAGAGTCCTCTGTCCAGTCCATGTGAATTGCTTTTGTCATTACAGTAATTTGTAAAATAATTTGTTCAAGTGGCTCCTGCCGCTTGCCACTCCTCACTTGCCGGCCCGTTCGCCACTAGCCGTCGGCCCCTGCCCGCCCGCCTCTCCTGTGGTGCACGGTGCCCGACCCGGCTCTGTATGTCCGCCTCCCTCGTGCTGCTCGTTGGTCGCCCCCATCATTCAGCCTCTTGTGTGGCGCACGGCTGTATGCCTGTACCTGCTTGATGTCGGGAGCAACACCACAGGATGGCCGTGCCGCGCCTTCATCTCAGACCTCACCGGTAAATTCCTTGCTTGCTGTTCTAACAAATGTAATTTCTAATCATGCATGTTTTTATTTGATACGCCGTGTGCTGAGGCTGAGTTCTAAGTGCTACGACTGGAATTCTCGTTAATTTCATATGTTGCAATTCTGAAACTGGATTTTGTGTATGTAGTTATTCTAATGTCCGTTGGATCAACTCTGTATTTTCTTCACATGTTGAACTGACATGTGATACTGGGTCTTGTGTACTTTCAACAGCCTTGCAATTTTCGTTAGGATTTGGTGCGTGTGCATTTTCACATAATTTCTAACAATCCAGTTCATCTTTTCGTTGCGGAAGACTAACCAACCATGCGCGGATTGAGTTCATTCTACTGAGTGTCCCAGGTTGTGTATGCAATCCTCCTCTGCATTTGCAGGCTGTCGAGTCTCTGTGAAGTTCCTTCGCATAGATGTTGATCACAGTTTAACTTCAAAATGAAAAGAGAATCCAATCCATATCGTGCTACAGTAATTTTTGGTGTCAACTAATTCAAGAGTACTTGAAATCCGATGGGGAATACTGATGGTGCATCATTTTGGACTAATCTTCTTATCTGAGACCAAAGTTAGATGCCCTAGAGGCCTTAACACTAGGATGACTTAATCCTTTCAGCATCTAACAGTTATTACAAAAAAGAAAGGAGAGAACTCCAGTTATGGTGAAGAATGGATGAGTCTGTTAGAAACTCCATCTTTTTCTTGTTTCGGTATTGTCTGCAGCTTGGTTTCATGAAGATTCTATTCTGTATTTTTACGTCACATTTGAAGGTGTTGGCAAGTAGGCGGCTCTACATCTTGCCAATTCAATTTCTAATAGGCATGAGCCCCCTGTGTTCTGGACAAGTAAGGACACATGCATAATTACCTGATCATGTAGCAATTCTGAGTGAGATGCATGCATTTAGATTGGATGTTGAAGCGAGCCCGCCATTTTATTACTCTAAAACAACTATACGGTGATATTTGGCTATTGCTTTCAGTATTAGGGAATTATAGAAACTGAACTGCAGGGCTTACTATTGTTTTATGTGACATTCCTGTATACCATCACGCCATACTGTTTATTTTGAGCAAGCTTTCTTTTTCTTGGACAATTTTTAGTGTAATGTCGGTAAATAAGTGCAAACTTGGGTATATATTTTATTTTCTCATGTTGTATTCATTTTATCTGTTCTGCTACTGTAGCAAGCAAATAGAATCACGCACAAGCTCCAATTAATCCTGCGCAAAACTGATTTTGAAGTGTGGATTATGGACTCCTTATCTATTCTGTTTCAGACTTAGGATTGTAGGGAAAAGTGTGGACTATGGATTCATACCAGAACTGGATTGGCCATGGCACGTCTTCACCAACTTGTCATGGCGTCGGCAACAATATTCAAGATTTCTTGTTTCCTTCATTTTCAAGCATCTCTCATACAGGCGATATATGCAGGTTCATCATTCATGCGAGGGATATGAAAGATGAAACAAAAGTGAAAGGCGTTTACGCCTACAAAGGCATTCTACTACTTGCAGTTTCTGTAGTTCAATCAAACATTACAATTTTCAAATTATATTTGTTATGGTTAGATATAAATTTTAAAAGTTTCGAGGTTCCATGAGATGAGATGATGGCTCATTTGTGTCATTTTGACAAAAGTCCCACTATACGGTCAGATCTTGTAGTTCAATTAGATAATGCAATTTTCAAATGATATGTGGTATGGTGGTATGCTTTTATTATTTTTATTTCCTATGTTGTCACTAGCACTTGTGCACGAATTGGCTACATGTCTGCAGAGCTAACCAAATGAGAGCAATTACATGTCTGCAAAGCTAACCAAATATAAATGAGATTAATTTCCTGACCGCAGTTTGTGCCGGAGCTTACAATGAAAGAAATGCTCTAACCCAAAATCACCATCTCTCCTATTATTTTCATTTTGTATAATTCTTCACCAATAGCGGTACTACATGCCAGAATCCTCTCTGTACTTAACTTCCTCTTTGCAGAATCCGCATACTATGTATAGACGAGATCTTTTTTTCTCATGATTATACGTGCATTGCACGTGCACACTTACTAGTCTTGGAAAAAGAAAATCCCCTTTGGTGTTTTCACATGTCGGTTGGTCTGATCACAAATAGCCCCTAAATCTTTGCTTCATCTATTCAAACAAAAACCCTGTCAGTCTTGATGATTGACAGTTGTAGCGATCGTATATAGAAATTTTGTAGCAGAGTTGATTTCAATTGGGTTAATCTCACGACCGCGACAACACACAGACGCAATGATACACGGGTGTGGCGGTGTCGTACAACAGCTTGTAGTACAAACCGATCTATGATCGAAAAAATACTGACGACGGCGGCGCACGGATCAAACCCTAATTTTTCTTGATCTCAATATCTTGTACGCTGGGTTATCCAGATAAATACTCCGCGCCGGCTCTTCTTCATCTGTCCAATCGCAAGCTTCTCGGTCCCTGAAGAATTCCCTCCAAGAACTCAACACCACCGTGCGCGAGCCCCACGGTGGGCGCCAACTGTCGTGGAATTGTCACGACAGATGTCCTATTGTGAGGACTTAGTCGTGAGGCCAACACATCTTTGTAGTAGCTTGAGAGGGGTTCAGCGGAATCGAGAGACGCAACACATGACAAGGATTTAGATAGCTTCGGGCCCCGGGAAACATCATCCGAAATAGCCCTACATGCTATTTGTGGCTAGATCTCATTATGCTCTTGAGAGAGTCGCTGCATAAGCCGGCTCCCCCTTTGTGTCTAGGCCTAGAGATTGTTTCTTCTTACTTGTCCCTCTTGGGGAGCCCTGCCCCTCCTTATATATGTTGAGGGGGCGGACTATATGACTAGTCGTAGTAGGATTAGGATTACTCTATTACAAGTGGAGTCCTAGTCTTGCTTCCATTGTAGGAGAATATTCCTTATGCCTTCCTCATAAACAGGCCCACCATCATACGAACCGGCCTACTGGGCCTTGGGCCTTGTCATTCGTGTGAAACACCCACCGGGTCACCAATGAGTCTTCAGGCTCGTGAGTCGTCACACCAGTGAACCACCAGACACGCGAGTCGCCAATCCTCTAGCGGGTTACCAATGAAACGCCAAGTCCGGCCGGGTCGTACCGCGCGGTATATCCCCGACATTAGCCCCCAGTTTAATTTGGATTTATCCATGTTAAACTGATCCTGTAAACAAAACACAAGAACAATTTGACAGGTTATGCTCCAGGTTAAATATTTTGTAAGCCGGCACCTGATCATCTTTAAGTCCTTGTCACTTCCTTGTTGATATATACATGTCCATGATCTCATAGCAAATCTCCCTTAGTAGATATGTTTCAACTTTGTCAATATAAAAAATCCAGATACTTCTTTTGAGAAATCCGGGTCAATAGGTCAACTTCAGAGTCAATTTGCTGACATTGGTCTCTCGTAGAGAAATATTGTAAGAAATAATCCACTTGAATCGGCTTGCAAAGCGCCGGCTTAAAAATATTGGTCTTGAAATACTCATCTGACTTTCAGCCGGCTTGTAGAACTTGCAGGCTTATCATTGCCAAAATATCCGGTTTGTAAATATTGATAGCATCGGGTCATAATTGTTGCTGATGCTGGGTTAATCTTATGATGACGTCGGGTCATAAACTTTGCAGATTTCTCCGATAATAATATAATACCTGATTTGCTCAAAACTGAGAATTTGAAGTTATTCCTCCCTTATATACATATCACATGTAGCCCCCAAGTGACGGGTTTTCATGCTTGCAGCAACCTGGGACTTGTAATGGCCTTATGCTCATAACAATTTCAATCAGTGTAGCCCCCAAGGGCCAGGTCATTATGCAATAATGAGCAGGGACTTTGTAAATACGATCATGTAAACCTGAGCAGCAACGTGTAGCCCCCAAGGGCCGGCTCATTACAATGTGATGAGTCGGGCTTCAATAAGGCCTGTAAAAATGACTTTACATTAGCCCCCAAGTGCCATGGTGCATGCTAGCAGTGACATGGGACTTGCATATTTGATGTAATTTCAACTTGAATAATGTAGCCCCAAGTGCCGGGTCGTAAGCCCGTAGCGACTCGGGACTATTTCTTCCATTGTGGAATAAATTATGTCCATTGATAGAATAATATCCATTGCGCTGAAGCGACTTTGAAAACCTCAATCGTAATATTGGCTTTTGATAAAAATCCAGCCATGTTGGCTATTAAAGATTTGAATAATATAACCCGGTTTGAAAACCGGTTCCTGTGATATTGAATCGTATTGTCGGATTAGGATACCTGTGCAGTAAGGGCGATAACCCAAAATTTAGAAGCCAAAACTTCCAAATGTTTATAATTGTCATGATGTCGAATTATCATCCAAAGTCAAGCCGGGTTAACCGAAACCACATATATGCTTCAGATATGAACGAAAAGTCTCAAGACAAACCCAAAAGACTGCTTTCAAAAAACTTAAGCAAAATAGAAAGAAGAATTTGAGGCTTCTGATTCAAATACGATCAGTAAACCGGACCAAAGGGGTTAAGTTAGGATTCGAATACGATCATGTAGCCCCCAGTGGCTTTGGCGTTGCGCCGATCAAGAGGGTACCGACAGCTATGTTCTTTTGGTTCGAATACGACCTATGTTTGAACAGGAAGCCCCCAAATGACCTTGAGAGGTTTTTAACGACCCTGATTCGAATACGATCCAAGTTGGACCCAAAAGGGGTTAAGCTATGATTCAAATACGATCAAGAAGCCCCCTAGTGGGTTTGGCATTGCGCCGATCAAGAGGGTACCGACAGCTATGTTCTCTTTGGTTCGAATATGGCTTATGTTTGAACAGGAAGCCCCCAAATGACCTGTAACTGTGGCTATGAGCCGGATCAAAGGGTAATCATAGCTTAGCTCAATAAGCCGGAAGCCCCCAAGTGCTATATTTCTGGGCTGTGCTCGCCGGTTGCCTATGTTTGACTTGTTCTGTGCAACAAACTCTCTTTGATCCCTGTAGTTTTTCTGAAAACTCGAACTTGTGAGAGATGAATTCTTTTTTAAACCGGAATTTGAAAACGGATATTGAGAGCTTAAAAGCTTTGTGGGAGACAGGTTTACCTTGAGCCGGATGTTTTGAACCAGATTTGAGAGCTTAAAAGCTTCGTATGAGACAAATTTACCTTGAGCCGGTTGTTTGAACCGGATTTGAGAGCTTCAAAGCTTTGCGAGAGAGAGATGTCTCTTGAACCGGATTTTAAACCGGAATCTTTATTTTGAATCGACAATTTTCTGACGGCCTTTAAATTTTCATCAATATGGCGGTGTCCTTCAGTACCGGGTTATCATTCCCTCAATGACCCGGAGTTCCCGAGTCATGTCATTCTAGCCCCCGAGTCTTAAGACTACTCGAGGAGTTGGCTTGAGACTCTCCATATTTGACCATGATACAAACCAGTATGAGTCATTCAACAGCTCAGTGATATAATAGTCCCTTTTGCAGTAGACAACTTGTCCTGCATTGGAAAACTTGCAAGCCAGAGTAATTGCTTTTTTAAAGAAAGCAATATATAATATATATAAATATGCTGGATGGATTTCACCTGATGCGTCAGGTCAGTAATAATCACCGTGGAGTTGATGATCACCATGGTGAAGCTGGAATCAATCACGACCGAGTCGGCCGCGGGAGCAAATAGATGAGCCGGCCACGGCGTTTTAAGCCAGCGGACGGGCGAGTTAATCGCAGGCGCAGTAAGTCGTGCGAACGGGTGAGTCAGCCGCGTCGTGTTGATGTAGCAGGGGCGCTGATTTGGACATGTTTCCGTCGAGCAGCATGACATGGACGAGTGCTAGTGTAAAAAATAATATTGACGCACTTCCTCTTGCAACACCTATGTAATGAATAATGGTCCTGCGAAAAAATATCACGAATCAGAGTAACCGTTCTTTGACAAAAACAATATGTGCTAATAAAACAGACGAGATGGGTATCACCTGGAATTTTTTGTCAGATGAAAAAGATAGCAGATGCTCAGTTGATCTGATGATGTGCGTTCCCTTCAGCCCTTATTAGCGTGGGGACTTGATCCCCTTTGTTTGCTTTCCTCTCATAAGGAGACAATACTAATAGTACTTAAGTCGTTTCATGCATGTTGAGTTTTTCTTCTGACCGGCTTGTCCATACCGGAAAATTTGCATTGATGCCAATCTCTCCATATAGCAGTAAAAAGACTCGCTCACTTTTCTGCAGTCTTAGTACTTAAAAGCATTTGTAGCTAACCCGGCTCAGTGCACTTGAAGGACTTTTCAGGTGGTTGCAGGCGCGTTTCAGAGTAGCGGGTTACAACGGCGGCTGAGGCAGCTGGACATAGCAAGGCCAGAACTCCGGCGGCGTCGGCCGCTCAAGGGTGAGGAGGCCCAAGGCGCGAGGCAGCGGGGTACACTGAGGAGGTGACCCGAGGCCCTCGTGGCTTGGAGGCGTCAGCGGGTCGCAGCAACAACAGCAGGTATGACGCCGACTTGGCAAGATCGACCATGGAAGAAGCCGCTCGAACGGCAGTTTGATGCATGGCTGCAGCAGCAATGGCACAAGGCCGTGGATTTGAGAGCGACCCGAAGTGAAGCCGTGGAGTCGAGGGCAACTCAAAGAAGAGAGGCGCCGGCAAATCAGCTCGAAAGAGGGAGCGAAGCCACGCAGAAGAAACTCAGCGCAACGGCCCACCGTGAAGGTGAGGCGGATCAGTTACTTGGCTGTGGAGCAGGCCGCAGCAGCGGAAGGCCAAGCGGCGGCTTGAAAGGGCAGGCGCGAGGCCACAGCAGCGGAGGTGACCCAGGCGGCCCGAGGTGAGCGGCTCGACTTGCGAAGCCGGTGAAGTGCGTCGGTGACCGCGGAACCGAGGCGTGCCAGCGGTTCTGAGGCAAACGGAGGTGGCGACTTGTGGGTATAACCGCCATGACCCACGTGGGTAGCGGCTTAGAACAGATGTCGGGGTACGTCGGACGCGCCGGCAGAGGCCATTGCTACGGAACAGCGCGCCAGTCGTGGTTGAATCGCAGTCGGGGAGGTGTTGACTTAACGCGAGGTCAGGGAATGACTCAGTGTCCAACTCTATTTCCGGGTCATGGTTATCTTGTAAAAAGAAAACCCCCTTTGGTGTTTTCACATTTCGGTTGGTCTGATCACAAGCAGCCCCTGAATCTTTGCTTCATCTATTTAAACAAAAACCCTGTCAGTCTTGATGATTGACAGTTGTAGCGAACGTATATAGCAATTTTGTAGCAGAGTTGATTTCAATCCGGTTAGTCTCACGACCGCGACAGTTCACAGACGCAGCGATGCACGGGTGTGGCGGCGTCGTACAACATCTTGTAGTACAAACCGATCTCCGATCAAAATAATATTGACAATGGTCGCGCACGGATCAAACCCTAATTTTTCTTGATCTCAATATCTTATACGCGGGGTTATCCAGATAACTGCTCCGCGCCGGCTCTTCTTCATCTGTCCAATCGCAAGCTTCTCGGTCCCTGAAGAATTCCCTCCAAGAACTCAACACCACCGTGCGCGAGCCCCACGGTGGGCGACAACTGTCGTGGAATTGTCACGACAGATGTCCTAGTGTGAGGACTTAGTCATGAGGCCAACGCATCTTTGTAGTAGCTTGAGAGGGGTTGAGAGGAATCGAGAGATGCAACACATGACAAGGATTTAGACAGCTTCAGGCCCCGGGAAACATCATCCGAAATAGCCCTACATGCTGTTTGTGGCTAGATCTCATTATGCTCATGAGAGAGTCACCGCATAAGCCGGCTCCCCCTTTGTGTCTAGCCCTAGAGATTGTTTCTTCTTGCTTGTCCCTCTTGGGGAGCCCTGCCCCTCCTTATATATGTTGAGGGGGCGGATTATATGACTAGTCCTAGTAGGATTAGGATTACTCTATTACAAGTGGAGTCCTAGTCTTGCTTCCTTTGTAGGAGAATATTCCTTATGCCTTCCTCATAAACCGGCCCACCATCATATGAACCGGCCTACTGGGTCTTGGGCCTTGTCATCCATGTGAAAGACCCGTCGGGTCACCAATGAGTCTTCAGGCTCGTGAGTTGCCACACCAGTGAACCGCCAGACACGTGTCGCCAATCCTCTAGCGGGTTACCAATGAAACGCCAAGTCCGGCCGGGTCATATATCCGGCCGGGTTATACCGCGGGGTATATCCCCGACACATGGAGTCTTGGTGCTGATCATGTTTTTGCTTGTGAGAGAGGCTTAGTCAACGGGTCTGCAACATTCAGATCCGTATGTATCTTGCAAATCTCTATGTCTCCCTCCTTGACTTGATCGCGGATGGAATTGATGCGTCTCTTGTTGTGTTTGGTTGTCTTGTGAAATCTGGATTCCTTCGCCAAGGCAATTGCTCCAGTATTGTCACAAAAGATTTTCATTGGACCCGATGCACTAGGTATTACACCTAGATCATATAAGAACTCCTTCATCCAGACTCTTTCATTTGCTACTATGTACTCTGCTTCACACATAGATCCCGCCACGACGCTCTACATGGAACTGCACCAACTGGCAGCTCCACCATTCAATATAAATACGTATCCGGTTTGTGACTTAGAGTCATCCGGACCAGTGTCAAAGCTTGCATCGACGTAACCATTTACGACGAGCTCTTTGTCACCTCCATAAACGAAAAACATATCCTTAGTCCTTTTCAGGTATTTCAGGATGTTCTTGACCGTTGTCTAGTGATCCACTCCTGGATTACTTTGGTACTTCCCTACTAAACTTATAGCAAGGCACACATTAGGTCTGGTACACAACATTTCATACATGATAGTACCTATGGCTGAGGCATAGGGAATGACTTTCATTTTCTCTCTATCTTTTGCAGTGGTCGGGCATTGAGTCTGAATCAACTTCTCACCTTGTAACACAGGCAATAACCCTTTCTTTAACTGATCCATTTTGAACTTCTTCGAAACTTTATCAAGGTATATGCTTCGTGAAAGTCCAATTAAGCGTCTTGATCTATCTCTATAGATCTTGATGCCCAATATATAAGCAACTTCACCGAGGTCTTTCATTGAAATATTCTTATTCAAGTATCCTTTTATGTTATCCAGAAATTATGTATTATTTACAATCAATAATACATCATCCACATATAATATTAGAAATGCTACATAGCTACCACTCACTTTCTTGTAAATACAGGCTTCTCCAAAAGTCTGTATAAAACCATATGCTTTGATCACACTATCAAAGCATATATTCCACCTCCGAGAGGCTTGCACTAGTCCATAAATGGACCGCTGGAGCTTGCACACTTTGTTAGAACCTTTTGGATCGACAAAACCTTATGGTTGCATCATATACAACTCTTCTTTAAGATATCCATTAAGGAATGCATTTTGACATCCATTTGCCAAATTTCATAATCATAAAATGCGGCAATTGCTAACATGATTCAGACAGACTTAATCATCACTACGGGTGAGAAGGTCTCATCATATTCAACAACTTGAACTTGTCGAAACCTTTCGCAACAAGTCGAGCTTTGTAAACAGTAACATTACCGTCAGCGTCAGTCTTCTTCTTGAAGATCCATTTATTCTCTATGGCTTGCCGATCATCGGGCAAGTCAGCCAAAGCCCACACTTTGTTCTCATACATGGATCCCATCTCAGATTTCATGGCCTCAAGCAATTTCGTGGAATCCGGGCTCATCATCGCTTCCTCATAGTTCGTAGGTTTGTCATGGTCAAGTAACATGACCTCCAGAACAGGATTACCGTACCACTCTGGTGCAGATCGTACTCTGGTTGACCTACGAGGTTTGGAAGTAACTTGATCAGAAGTTTCATGATCATCATCATTAACTTCCTCACTGATTTGTGTAGGAATCACTGGCACTGATTTCTATGATGAACTACTTTCCAATAAGGAAGAAGGTACAATTGCCTCATCAAGTTCTACTTTCCTCCCACTAACTTCTTTCGAGAGAAACTCCTTCTCTAGAAAGGATCCATTCTTAGCAACGAATATCTTGCTTTCGGATCTGTGTTAGAAGGTGTACCCAATAGTTCCTTTGGGTATCCTATGAAGACACATTTCTACGATTTGGGTTCGAGCTTATCAGGTTGAGGCATTTTCACATAAGCATCACAACCCAAAACTTTAAGAAATGACAGTTTAGGTTTCTTGCCAAACCACAGTTCATATGGTGTCGTCTCAATGGATTTAGATGGTGCCCTATTTAATGTGAATGCAGCTGTCTCTAAAGCATAACCCCAAAACGATAGCGGTAAATCAATAAGAGACATCATAGATCGCACCATATCTAATAAAGTATGGTTACGACGTTCGGACACACCATTACGATGTGGTGTTCTAGGTGGTGTGAGTTGCGAAACTATTCCACATTGTTTCAAATGAAGAACAAACTCGTAACTCATATATTCTCCTCCATGATCAGATCGTAGAAACTTTATTTTCTTGTTATGATGATTTTCCACTTCACTCTGAAATTCTTTGAACTTTTGAAATGTTTCAGATTTATGTTTCATCAAGTAGATATACCCATATCTTCTCAAATCATCTGTGAAGGTCAGAAAATAACAATACCCGCCGCGAGCCTCAACACTCATCAGACCGCATACATCAGTATGTATTATTTCCAATAAGTCGGTTGCTCGCTCCATTATTTCGGAGAACGGAGTCTTAGTCATCTTGCCCATGAGGCATGGTTCGCAAGCATCAAGTGATTCATAATCGAGTGATTCCAAAAGCCCATCATCATGGAGTTTCTTCATGCGCTTTACACCAATATGACCTAAACGGCAGTGCCACAAATAAGTTGCACTATCATTATTAACCTTGCATCTTTTGGCTTCAATATTATGAATATGTGTATCACTACAATCGAGATTCAATAAAAATAGACCACTCATCAAGGGTGCATGACCATAAAAGATATTACTCATATAAATAGAACAACCATTATTCTTTGAATTAAAAGAATAACCGTCTTGGATCAAACCAGATCTAGATATAATGTTCATGCTCACCAAATAACAATTATTTCGGTCTAAAACTAATCCCGACGGTAGATGTAGAGGTAGTGTGCCGACGGCGATCACAACGACTTTGGAACCATTTCCCATGTGCATCGTCACCTCGTCCTTAGCCAATCTTCATTTAATCCGTAGCCCCTGTTTCGAGTTGCAAATATGAGCAATAGAACCAGTATCAAATACCCATGCGCTAGTACGAGCATTAGTAAGGTACACATCAATAACATGTATATCAAATATACCTTTCACTTTGCCATCCTTCTTATCCGCCAAATACTTGGGGCAGTTCCGCTTCCCGTGACCAGTCCCTTTGCAGTAGAAGCACTCAGTCTCAGGCTTAGGTCCAGACTTGGGCTTCTTCACTTGAGCAGCAAATTGCTTGCCATTCTTCTTGAAGTTCCCCTTCTTCCCTTTGCCCTTTTCTTGAAACTAGTGGTCTTGTTGACCATCAACACTTGATTCTCCTTCTTGATTTCTACCTCCGCAACCTTTAGCATCGCGAAGAGCTCGGGAATTGTCTTATCCATCCCTTGCATATTATAGTTCATCACGAAGCTTTTGTAGCTTGGTGGCAATGATTGAAGAACTCTGTCAATGACACTATCATCAGGAAGATTAACTCCCAGTTGAGTCAAGTGGTTGTGGTACCCAGACATTCTGAGTATATGTTCATTGACAGAACTATTCTCCTCCATCTTGCAGTTATAGAACTTATTGGAGACTTCATATCTCTCAATCCGGGCATTTTCTTGAAGTATTAACTTCAAGTCCTAGAACATCTCATCTGCTCCATGACGTTCAAAACGTCTTTGAAGTCCCGATTCTAAGCCATAAAGCATGGCACACTGAACTATCGAATAGTCATCAACTTTGTTCTGCCAGATGTTCACCTAGTGGTGCTTCCAGGACGTAATTCTTCTGTGCAGCAATGAGGATAACCCTCAAGTTACGGACCTAGTCCGTGTAGTTGCTACCATCATCTTTCAACTTAGCTTTATCTAGGAACGTATTAAAATTCGAAGGAACGGTAGCACGGGCCATTAATCTACAACAACATAGACATGCAAATACTACCAGGTACTAAGTTCATGATAAATTAAAGTTCAATTAATCATATTACTTAAGAACTCCCACTTAGATAGACATCCCTCTAGTCATCTAAATGATCACCTGATCCATATCAACTAAACTATGTCTGATCATCACGTGAGATGGAGTAGCTTTCAATGGTGAACATCACTATGTTGATCATATCTACTATACGATTCACGTTCGACCTTTCGGTCTCAGTGTTCCGAGGCCATATCTGCATATGCTAGGCTCATCAAGTTTAACCCGAGTATTCTGCACGTGCGAAACTAGCTTGCACCCATTGTATGTGAACGTAGAGCTTATCACACCCAATCATCACGTGGTGTCTCGGCACGACGAACTATATCAACGGTGCATACTCAGGGAGAACACTTGTACCTTGAAATTTAGTGAGGGGTCATCTTATAATGCTACCATCGTACTAAGCAAAATAAGATGCATAAAGGATAAACATCACATGCTATCAAAATATGTGACATGATATGGTCATCATCATCTTGTGCCTTTGATCTAAATCTCCAAAGCACCGTCATGATCTCCATCATCGCCGGCTTGACACCTTGATCTCCATCGTAGCATCATTGTCGTCTTGCCAACTATTGTTCCACGACTATCACTACCGCTTAGTGATAAAGTAAAGCAATTACATGGCGATTGCATTTCAAACAATAAAGTGACAACCATAAGGCTCCTGCCAGTTGCCGATAACTTTTACAAAACATGATCATCTCATACAACAATTTATATCTCATCACATCTTGACCATATCACATCACAACATGCCCTGCAAAAACAAGTTAGATGTCCTCTACTTTGTTGTTGCAAGTTTTACGTGGCTGCTACGGGCTTCTAGCAAGAACCGTTCTTACCTACGCATCAAAACCACAATGATTTTTGTCAAGTGTGCTATTTTAACCTTCAACAAGGACCGGCCGTAGTCAAACTCGATTCAACTAAAGTTGGAAAAATAGACACCCGCCAGCCACCTGTGTGTGAAGCACGTCGGTAGAACCAGTCTCATGAAAGCGGTCATGTAATGTCGGTCTGGGCCGTTTCATCCAACAAATATAGCCAAATCAAAGTAAGACGTTGGTAGTAAGCAGTATGACTATTATCGCCCACAACTCTTTGTGTTCTACTTGTGCATATAACATCTACGCATAGACCTAGCTCTGATGCCACTGTTGGGGAACTCAGTATTTCAAAAATTTCCGACGATCACGCAAGATCTATCTAGGAGATTTATAGCAACGAGAGGGGAGAGTGTGTCCATGTACCCTCATAGACGGAAAGAGGAAGTGTTTAGTAATGTGGTTGATGTAATCGAACGTCTTCGCGATCCAACCGATCCTAGGACCGAACGTACGGCACCTCCGTGTTCAGCACACGTTCAGCACAATGACATCCCTCGAGCTCTTGCTCCAATTGAGGACGAGGGAGACTTTCGTCAGCACGACGGCGTGTTGATGGTGATGATGAAGTTACCGGTGCAGGGCTTCGCCTAAGCACTACGACAATATGACCGAGGTGTGTAACTGTGGAGGGGGGCACCGTATCGGGAGAGTTTCGTTAGAAGACTTGGTGTGTCTTTGGGGTGTCCCCCTCCCACGTATATAAAGGAGAGGGGAAGAGGAAGCCGGCCCAAGGGGGGCGCGCCAAAGGGGGGAATCCTACTTGGACTCCCGGTCCAAGTAGGATTCGGCCCCCCTTTCCTATTCCAACTAGGAGAAGGAGGAAAGGAGGAAGAGGGGAGAAGGAAAGAGGGGGGCGCCGCCCCCTCCTAGTCCAATTCGAACCAGCCAAGGGGGGGCGTCCACCCCTTGAGGCCCTTCTCTCCTTTCCCCTAGAGCCCATTAAGGCCCACTACTTCCCAGGGGGGTTCCGGTGACCTCCCGGTACTCCGGAAAATACCCGAAACACTTCGGAACCATTCCAGTGTCCGAATATAACCTTCCAATATATCAATATTTACCTCTTGATCACTTCGAGACTCCTCATCATGTTCGTGATCTCATCCGGGACTCCGAACAAACTCCAGTCATCAAATCACATAACTCATAATACAAATCGTCATCGAACGTTAAGCGTGCGGACCCTACGGGTTCGAGAACTATGTAGACATGACCGAGACACATCTCCGATCAATAACCAATAGCGGAACCTGGATGCTCATATTGGTCCCCACGTATTCTACGAAGATCTTTATCGGTCAAACTGCATAACAACATAAGTTATTCCCTTTGTCATCGATGTGTTACTTGCCCGAGATTCGATCATCGGTATCATCATACCTAGTTCAATCTCGTCACCGACAAGTCTCTTTACTCGTTCTTTAATGCATCATCCTGTAACTAACTCATTAGTCACATTGCTTGCAAGGCTCATAGTGATGTGCATTACTGAGAGGGCCCAGAGATACCTCTCCGATACACTGAGTGACAAATCCTAATCTCGATCTATGCCAACTCAACAAACACCATCGGAGACACTTGTAGAGCATCTTTATAATCACCCAGTTACATTGTGACATTTGATAGCACACAAGGTGTTCCTCTGGTATTCGGAAGTTGTATAATCTCATAGTCAGAGGAACATGTATAAGTCATGAAGAAAGCAATAGCAATAAAACTAAACGATCATTATGCTAAGCTAACATATGGGTCTTGTTCATCACATCATTCTCTAATGATGTGATCCCGTTCATCAAATCACAACACATGTCTATGGTTAGGAAACTTAACCATATTTGATTAACGAGCTAGTCAAGTAGAGGCATACTAGGGACACTATGTTTGTCTTTGTATTCACACATGTACCAAATTTCCGGTTAATACAATTTTAGCATGAATAATAAACATTTATCATGATATTAAGAAATATAAGTAACAACTTTATTATTGCCTCTAGGGCATATTTCCTTCACGGAGGAGTTTCGGGACGAAGCGCCGCCGCCTCGAGGCGGAACTTGGGCAGGAGCACTTTTGCCCTCCGGCGGAGCGATTCCACCGGGGGAACTTCCCTCCCGGAGGGGGAAATCATCGTCATCATCATCACCAACAACTCTCCCCTCTTGGGGAGGGCAATCTACATCAACATCTTCAATAGCACCATCTCCTCTCAAACCCTAGTTCATCTCTTGTGTTCAATCTTGTTACCAGAATTATGGATTGGTACTTGTGGGTGACTAGTAGTGTTGATTACATCTTGTAGTTGATTACTATATGCTTTATTTGGTGGAAGATTATATGTTCAGATCAAATATGCTATTTAATACCCCTCTGATCATGAGCATGTCTATCATTTGTGAGTAGTTACCTTTGTTCTTGAGGTCACAGGAGAAATCATGTTGCAAGTAACATGTGAATTTGATATGTGTTCGATATTTTGATAGTATGTATGTTGTGATTCCCTTAGTGGTGTCATGTGAACGTCGACTACATGACGCTTCACCATATTTGGGCCGAAGGGAATACATTGTGGAGTAGCAATTAGATGATGGGTTGCGAGAGTGACAGAAGCTTAAACCCCAGTTTATGCGCTATTCCGTAAGGGGTCGATTGGATCCAAAAGTTTAATGGTATGGTTAGAATTTATTCTTAATACTTTTCTCGTAGCTGCGGATGCTTGTGGGAGGGTTAATCATAAGTAGGAGGTTTGTTCAAGTAAGAACAACACCTAAGCACCGGTCCACCCACATATCAAATTATCAAAGTAGCGAACACGAATTAAACCAACATGATGAAACTGACTAGATGAAATTCCTGTGTACCCTCAAGAAAGCTTTGCTTATCATAAGAGACCGTTTTGGCCTGTCCTTTGCCTCAAAAGGATTGGGCTACCTTGCTGCATTTTTGTTACTACTATCGTTACTTGCTCGTTACAAATTATCTTGCAATCAAACTACTCTGCTACTTACAATTTCAGTACTTGCAGGCATTACCTTACTGAAAACTACATGTCATTTCCTTCTGCTCCTCGTTGGGTTCGACACTCTTACTTATCGAAAAGAGCTACAATTGATCCCCTATACTTGTGGGTCATCAAAAGTAGACCCGGGGGCTGTAGGTTTCACTAGAGGCTTCTCTCAAGATAGAAAATATTACATTGGGTGAACAAATTACTGTCGAGCAATTGATAGAAAAGCGCAAAGTTATGATGATATCTAAGGCAATGATCATGAATTTAGGCATCACGTCCGTGTCAAGTAGATTGACTCCTGTCTGCATCTACTACTATTACTCCACACATAGACCGCTATCCAACATGCATCTAGAGTATTAAGTTCATAAAGAACGGAGTAACGCATTAAGAAAGATGACATGATGTAGAGGAATTAACTCAAACAATATGATGAAAACCCCATCTTTTTATCCTCAATGGCAACAATACAATATGTGTCGGTTCCCCTTCTGTCACTAGGATCAAGCATCGCAAGATTGAACCCAAAGCTAAGCACTTCTCCCGTTGCAAGAAAAACCAATCTAGTTGGCCAAACCAAATCAATAGTTCAAAGAGACTTGCAAAGATATCAAATCATGCATATAAGAATTCAAAGGAGATTCAAATAATATTCATAGATAAGCTGATCATAAATCCACAATTCATCGGATCTCGGCAAACACACCGCAAAAGAGTATTACATCGAATAGATCTCCAAGAACATTGAGGAGAACTTTGTATTGAGAATCAAAGAGTGGGAAAAGGCCATCTAGCTATTAGCTATGGACCCGTAGGTCTGTGGTAAACTACTCACGCTTCATCGAAGAGGCAATGGTGTTGATGTAGAAGCCCTCCGTGATCGAATCCCCCTCCAGCAGGACGCTGGAAAAGGCCCCTAGATGGGATCTCACAGGTACGGAAGGTTGCAGCGGTGGAAAAGTGGTTTCCTGGCTCCCCTAGAAGGTTTTGAGATATTTGAGAATATATAGGCAGAAGAAATAGGTCGGTGTTGTCACGAGGGGCCCACAAGGGTGGGGGGCGCTCTACCCCCCTGGGCGCGCCTCCCGACCTTGTGGCCACTTCGTGGCTTTCCTGACATGCACTCCAACCCCTCTAGATGTCTTCTGGCCCTAGAAAAATCATTGCGAAAGTTTCATTCCGTCTGGACTTTGTTTGGTATTCCTTTTCTGCGAAACTCTAAAATAAGGAAAAACAGGAACTGGTACTGGGCTCTAGGTTAATAGGTTAGTCCCAAAAATCATATAAAATAGCATATTAATGCACATAAAACATCCAAAACAGATAATATAATAGCATGGAATAATCAAAAATTATAGATATGTTGGAAACGTATCACGGAGCCGCCACCAAGCCCTATTCTTCCTCGGGAGGGCAGATCTGGAGTCCGTTCGGGGCTCCGGAGAGGGGAAATTGTCGCCATCATCATCATAAATCATCCTCCATCACCAAGTTCATGATGCTCACCGCCTTGCGTGAGTAATTCCATCATAGGCTTGTTGGGACGTGATGGGTTGGATGAGATTTATCATGTAATCGAGTTAGTTTTGTTAGGGTTTGATCCCTAGTATCCACTATGTTCTAAGATTGATGTTGCTATGACTTTGCTATGCCTAATGCTTGTCACTAGGGCCCGAGTGCCATGATTTGAGATTTGAACCTATTATGCTTTCATGAATATATTTGTGTTCTTGATCCAATATTGCAAGTTATAGTCACCTACTACGTGCTATGATCCGGCAACCCCGGAGTGACAATAGTCAGGACACTTCCCGGTGATGACCGTAGTTTGAGGAGTTCATGTATGCACTAAGTGCTAATGCTTTGGTCTGGTACTCTATTAAAAGGAGGCCTTAATATCCCTTAGTTTCCAATAGGACCCTGCTGCCACGGGAGGGTAGGACAAAAGATGTCATGCAAGTTCTTTTCCATAAGCACGTATGACTATATTCGAAATACATGCCTACATTATATTGATTAATTGGAGCTAGTTCTGTGTCACGATAGGTTATAACTGTTGCATGATGAATGACATCCGACATAATTATCCAGCATTGATCGATTGCCTACGAGCTTGTTTCATATTGATCTTTGCTAAGTTACTTTTCCGTTGCCACTATTACGATTGCTACAAAACTGCTACTATTACTTTTGCCACTATTATTGTTACTTCCATACTACTTTGCTACAGATATTAAATCTTTCAAGTGTGGTTGAATTGACAACTCAGCTGCCAATACTTGAGAATATTCTTTGGCTCCCCTTGTGTCGAATCAATAAATTTGGGTTGAATACTCTACCCTCGAAAACTGTTGCGATCCCCTATACTTGTGGGTTATCAGCTGCGCACTCCACCCGCGGATTCAGCCTCCCCATGAGTACATTTTTTGGCAGTTCCTTACTTTTTTCGGTCTGCAGCCGCACCATTTCAGCGCCAACGCCGTCTTGCAGCTCTCGAGTTTCGTAGCTGACAACATCCTGGACTAGGGGGTACTCACCACATCATCCCCCGATCAGGTGGATTGGGTCGAGGACCCCCATGGCGGTTCACTCATGGGCCACTTCGGGCAGCCCATGCCGCATACAAGGAGGTTTCCACAAGACTTGGCACACAAGCCAAGGACTCTGCTTAACCCTAGGCCTCTGGTGTGTTATATAAACCGAGGCCAAGCTAGTTAATAGACAACATCAAATATTCGTTAGAACAATCTCGTGGTAGATACATGTACTCTGTACTACACCCATATCAATACAATCAAAAGCAAGATGTAGGGTATTATCTCTTCGAGAGAGCCTGATCCTGGGTAAAACCCTGTGTCCTTGTTACCATTGCCCCAAGATGCCTAGCTTAGGACCCCTACTACGAGATATGGCGGATATAGAACTGACATTGGTGCTTTCATTGAGAGCCCGCTGGCAGTCGCCACGGTGCGATGGGATTCGGATCATCTCCGCCGCGATCTACGCATCGGAGCCGAGCTTTATGGTTGATGTCGGCATGTTTGTCACCAACTCGGCTGGTCACCTCGGCTGGACTGAGGAGCGCGCTCCACGTCAGATCATCAAGATCAAACGGATACTTTCATCATCATCAGCTCAAATCTCAACCGAGACCATGGAAAAGTCGTCCATGGAGCCTGGCGGCTGATCGTCAACATTGTCCTCGTGCGATCACATAGTTTTTTCTGTACAACAGACTTTTTTTCGCTGCCACCATCTCCTTGGGAGTCGATTTGACGGACCCTTTGGTGGAATTGTGCGGAATTGAGTATACAACAACCCTGTAAAATTGTGTCCCCTTCCGATGGAGGAATCTTCGGCGATCTATAATATACTGGAGGCTTGTCGAGTCTGGAAGGGAATCTGGACGAGTTGAGGGCGTGGTCTCCAGAGCCTAGCTCGGAGGTTATTTGTAAGATCCAACCGTTCATCTTCTGCGGAATTTCCGTATCTACCACCTCCCAAAATTTTAGCTTGAGCCGACCGTTCATACTCCGGGAACCTTCCAATTAGCACATCACTTTTCGGATATGATTTCTGCGCGAATACAAATCTGACATGAGTTCATCTTTCTTCATGAACGGGATATTAGACAACCTTTTTGAAAGAATCTCTTTCTAGGGTATTGTGCATTGTTCTTAAACACGTGCCCATAAAATTTTAAGCCTTCTCTGAGGTATTCCTCACCATCACGCTGGTGTCAAACCAGTTCGGCAACATTGCTCCACGGCTGCCGACCTGCGCTAGACACGTCATCACTTTGTTGAACTGAGCTCAAGTTCTTCGGATCATCATCTGGGCGAGCCGAACAAGAATTCGGCATCGCGAAGGATAAATCATCACCAACATCTCCGCCCACAGATTACATGGAGCGGGCACATCGGCATCGTCGCACGGTCACTTCATCAAGCCGACATTGACCACGTCAGAAGTCACGACCTGCATTGGCATGGCTGCACTATTGCTTCTTCAAGCCGATGTCCATCATGCCGAACTGCTTCAACACCTCGGCTGACATGGCAACTGCAGCATCTCCGCACTGACCCGCTCCGTCACCTCGGCTAGACCGGGGCATCGCCATCTCGTCATCAACCTACTCCGGGGACTTCAGCGTCACCAGCCGACCAGCTTCGTCATGTTAGCTGGACCGGGGGCTTTGCCTCGCCGAGCCAACCTTTGCTAGCATCGCCATGCCGTCACTTCATCGCCCATCATGCAATGGGTGTGCAGATCGAGTTCCAATTTTGGGAGTAACCTTTCTTCAGATTGCTACAATAGATAAATCAGGTGCTATTAATCCTAGTAATTTTTTCTTGCTTGGGTTTACTTTTTCCGGGAAATTATTACTCTAGTTTGTTCCATCATCTGTACACAGGTCTGTCAAGTGATGGCTGCATTAACGATGGTTGCATGATGGTTCAGTCAGTTTCCCTTCCGCAGTTCGGCGAACGCCTCATCGGGGACTCGGACCGCCCTGTGAATACAGGCTTTGTCACGCCAGCGCCCTGCACCGACATTGGCTTCGAAGCCAGGCCACATCTCTTTAAAATAAATTACTTTGCATGAATTAATTATGCGATATTTTTCTTCTATATTTATATTATTATTCTTTCGACTGCACTATTTTAAATGTGTAGGTAATCGACTTCGACTGCATCGTGCGGTCACTTCGGCAAGCCGATGCCGTCGTCCAAATCAGCGTAAATCGGCTCGCGTGATCTATTGGTCGAATTGCCATACCAACATATTCGGCTGCCTTGGTCACTTCGGCATCGCTGAGAGAGCTCTACCTCATCGAGTGTTCAGCACACGAACCATATTTCTTTTATTACTCACTTTGCATAAATTATTAATTATGTAACTTTTTTTATTTTTATTACTATTATCTCTAGCTTGCACTATTTTTTGTGCACAGGTAAATGATCCAGGTTGGGCAGCGCTGTCACCTCGGCGTACCGACGTACCACGTCACCTCGGCTGGACCGGGGCTTTGTCATCACTTCATTAACCCACACCAGGGACTTCGGCGTCATACTGCCGGCCTGCTCCGTCGCCTAAGTCAGACTAGAGGTTCCACCCCGCCACATTAGCCGTGCTATGTCGCCACTTCAACTCTTTGCTCCACCACCTCGGGACCCTCTTGGGGGCTAGGACCTAGTCCCGCCGTAAGCTCGGGCAGCGCATCGACACCGAGCAGATTAACCAGCTAAGTCGCTTCCATGCTCAGTTTTTTAATTCTTGTTCGGTTCGACCAAACATTATATTTATGCTAAAATATGTTTTTCAAAAACGAGGTTCATGAAAAAACACTTTTCTTTGCCCGTGTTAACTGGGGATCTTAAATTTATATGAGCCATTTTATAATAAGTGTTCTTCTTCTAAGTCGTTGCAAAGTCTTTTTCTACCACTCCTTTCTCGACTCGAGTGTGTGGTCAATAGCCGGATAGCCTGTTTTCTCTGTAATGCCACTCGAGTTTAGTTCACTAAACTCGCTAAAGAGCAGTACTCCGCCTTCGGGATAGGAGGTGGCAGCCGTAGGCTGACCCGCTTGAAGTCTCGAGATCGGATGTGTCATATTAATGCACGACAGAAGCACAAAAGTAAGACCAATTTTCGGATTGGCACCAAATGAATTGATTTAGTTCGGGCGTAAAGTTTTTACTGAAGTATTTTGGTTTTCCAATCCTATGGCACTTTAAACTATTTGTGTGTTTCCAGCATAAGTCTCGCAGTGCATCGCTGGACACCTTTAGAGATTTGGCAAAAACATTCTCGGATATTGCTATATATGCATCGGTTTGGAATTGTGTCTTCGGTCAATAGTTGGGTTACCCAGCTCCTGTGCTTGCCTCCTATGTCCCGCTTTGTTCGGCTAGGTGTGCAAAGGGAGAACCACTGTGATTATGCTTCCATCTCGAATGGTTAAGCACCTCAGTGGAGAAAGTCAAAAACTGACTGTCACAATGGGCGTAAACTGGTCAGCAATCCGATGATGGTGTCAAACTATAGATTGATACCGATTACCCCATGATAAACGATGGGCCTTTCATAACATTGGCCGAAGTGGTAATGGCTAGACTTAGGTCGGCGTCGAACACTAACCGAGGGCTCGTAGCTAGCTTCCCCAGTTTAAAGCTCCTATGACTAAGTGAAAGTTATAAAGCCCGCATATCTGATTTCCTTGTCTCCGCTAACACACCTCCTTCGGGCACCGAGACGTTGGCTAAGGGTTGTCTTGTTACTATGGAAACACCCTGCATAGCATCTACAAAGGGGTAGAAGCCGACGATGGGCCACTTCCAAATGATAAACGGTCAGAACGGAGTCAAAATAAATATCATTAGCGTTTGTATTCATTATACAAGCGTTGCCTTCCGTAATTATCGTTATAAAGCCATAAATTTGACCATGCCTATGAAGAAAGAAGTGGAAGAAACAATGTGCTTCACTATGTTTTTTGTTCACCCGTAGCAACGCACGGGTATTTAACTAGTATGCATCAAATTTGACTTAAGATTTTAGCCAAGCCGGGTTTCCTGGCTCCTGTGTTTAACCCTACGTTCCCGATTGTTTGGCTAGGGGGTAAGGGTAGCACCTCTGTGATTGTTACTATCAGGTCATCCGGATTAGTACCTCAGACTGGGTGAAGCCGGAAGCTAGCTATCTTAAGAATATAATTAGTCGACAACGACGGAAGTGAAAATTTAGGTTCGCTAAAGACCACATAGTTCGGGAACTTTCCCCACACTAAATCATCAATATTTTTCTCCCGTATTGATCGGAGGTGAGGTTTCATGATCATGGTCGGCATGACAAACCAAAGAAAGGAACCGGTAGCGGGACTACTTTCTTTAGAAGATGTTTCTTACATTAAATACTAATATAACATTCTCTCCGCATACCTTTGTTTATAAAACTGTATGGCCGGATTGCTTTGTTTGTCGTAAATCTTTGGCCTCATAAAGGCTTTATAAAGGGAAAATGGTTGGCTCCAGAGCGCCGACCGAACATTGGGCCGGTCGCTCCTTCCTTGCGTCTCCTTCTTCCTCGTGACTCTTGCATCTCCCCGCATCTCGCGCACGCAATACCCCCACATGTGGCGCAGCTCATCGGGGTGGACGCGTCGCGCTCTCCTGCTGCCCCCTCCCCCCGTCCGAGTCGCAACATCACGCCTCCCCTCCCCTCGACCATGGTCTCAAGCTCGCGGTGACCATCCCATCTCGCCGGCAACCGGGGGTGACCACGGGAGTGATACGTCTCCAATTTATCTATAATTTTTTATTGTTCCATGCTATTTTATTATCAATCTTGGATGTTTTATAATCATTTTAGTCATTTTATATTATTTTTTGGTACTAACCTATTGACATAGTGCCCAGTGCCAGTTCCTGTTTTTTTTCTTCTGATTTTTTACATCGCAGGAAATCAATATAAAACGGAGTCCAAATGGCACGAAACCTTATGATGATTTTTATGGGCCAAAAGGAAGTAGATGGGCCCTGGTTGCACCTGGGGGTGCCCCGAGGGGGCACAACCCACCAGGGCGTGCTAGGAGGCCCTGGCGCGCCCCGGTGGGTTGTGCCCACCTCGGGTGCCTCTCGGACCGCCTCTTTGCTCTATAAATACCCAAATATTCCCAAAACCCTAGAGGAGTCGATGAAATATTCATACAGCCGTCGCAGAGTCTATAATCACCATATCCAATCTAGACACCATCACAGAGGGGTTCACCACTTCCATTGGTGCCTCTCCGATGATGCGTGAGTAGTTCTTTGTAGACCTTCGGGTCCGTAGTTAGTAGCTATGTAGCGACCCGACCTCAGACGGTCAAGCCTCTGTGTATCCGTGCCATCCCTGGATCGGTATGCTGGCACACACAGTACATCAATGTATATATCAAAGTGCAATCACATGTATAAATAACGTAAAACTAATATATACCTCATAAGTCTCAACGGAAACAAACAATCGGGTGTGGAGTCCCATCAACGCCATCGGCAGGTTGAGTGTAGACCGTAACCCAATCAACGAAACTCACTCGTTGTATATAAAATCCTACAACATGATACGTTGTAGCCATGTAGGTCAGTACATTGAATGTACCGGCAAGATCACCATAAGAGAAAACAGATGATAAACTATACTATATGCAGTATGGCTTTGTGGCTTTGTATCTGAGTTTTGTTTGCATAAAAGCTGGTTTTATTTTCCCTACATCAAAGGAATTATCCGGAGTCTGTACTATGGAGTTTTCTATCATGACATGGTTCCACCAACCGATGTCTCATAGCCCAAATCATCATAAGTTGCCCATAATTAAGTTATCAGTCCGGTGTTGAGAGTTCCGAGATAGATCCAAGTCCAGAGGCTCAAATTGTCCGTGATCGGGGACACGGCTAATCGATTAGGTTTTAACCCTCTACAGGGGTTTGTACACTTTACCCGCAAGATTCGATCCCTCTCTTTACATTCTCGCACTTCAGGGTGTTTGAGAACAAGATGACCGAAACATGGTCTTCTGAAGAGTTCCTCTGACCACTGTCTGGTGCTCATCCAATCCTACCATAGTTCTACATCTGCTAGCACCGTCCCAGCCAGAGTCACAACTAAGGTCAACCAAGCCAGATCCCATAGTGACTTGCATTTGCACAGGTAAGCTTCCGGGCATGAAGTATTCTTCTGTCTCTTTGAGTCTGGGTGAAGCTTTCCGCAAGATGTCATGGCGCTTCTCCATGCATCCCGACCAACCACTGGTTTCTCCAGCGTGGCCGTCAACCGTCCTTCACCCAGTAGTGTGTATTGAATTCTTGTCTCGAGTCTCGAAATCTTGAGGAGTCCTGAAGATGCAGTCCTTGCCGGTGCCATCATGAAGTTCTCGCCATTGACGTAGAGTCCTCCTTCTTCACACCACTCTCATGCACTCATACCAAACCCCGTCTACTATAGCGTAGCATTAAAACTATGTAACGTCCCGGGTTTGGTAACAGGGGGATGGGTTTCTACCTCATGCATTCTACTCAACTACAAGATTCAATAACACTACCGGAGAGATTGTTGAAAGGGTGCTACTACATGCAAATAAATATAGGTATGGAGAACATGGTCAAAGTGAACTTGCCTGGTATTACTTGATGAAGATAACAACGCTCTCGAAAATAACTTGATAGGACTATACGCAACTCTCCGATGAAATCTATAATAACAAACATGACATTCACATAAGCAAGCATTCTAACAATAAAAAAACTCAATAAGAAAACCCAATACAAAATAATTAACACATCGAAGGAACTACTAGGGGAAAACTATAGAGAACCTACTAGGAAAACCTTTTGCCTTAACTACAAAAAATAGTTTTGTCCTAAGCAAAACTTAACAAAGAAGATATTAAACTAATAACTTTAACAGAAAATAAAATTTAAATCAACTAAGTTAACATAAAGTATTTTTCATAAAGTTTTACTAGCAAAAGGAAACACATAAAAAGCTAAATTAAAACTCTAATTATGCTTACAACAAAACTAGTAAGAAAAAGAAATAAAACATTTTATTTTTCTGTAAATAAAAGTTCACCCTCTAGTACTACAGAAACAAATCTGAATAAAATATAACAGAGGTGAAAATAATTTTTAGAGTAATTAAAACAACAGAAAACATAAACAAAGTGACATAAAGTAAAATAGAGTTGTTTTCGAGTAAAACTAATTTTAATTAAATCTATAAAGACCCAAATTAGTCCTACTGCTAGGCAAGGTCAAAACAAAGCAGTGGCAAAAAGAATCACCTAAAAATATTAATTCTACCTCATTTTATAGCAGAAATACTAATCTGAATAAATCTCTTAAAAACATTTTTTTAAACTAAAACATGGCCGAAACTATTTTATACAGAAACTAGACAAAATTAAGAAACTAGGGCAATTGGAATCACTCTAATTGGATCTAAAACATAAAAGTTATAAGAAATCTAAAATCAGAACTATTCTGTTTTTTTAAACAGAAACGAAAAAAAACAGATCGGACACTAGCTACAAGTCGGGCTCCTATTGGGCCAGGGAAGTGTGCGATCCGAATCTATACAATGCTCGGCTATAAGATAACTAAAACTCTAGTCCGCTCTTAATAAAAAAACAGCGGACCGGTTCGATCTAACCGAAGAAAACCGATCTACCAAACAAACCGATCTACTAAACCGATCTAAATAAAACCGGTCAATAAAAAAACCAAAACAATTTTTTTTCCAACTGAAACAAAGAATAGGCATACGCTTACAGAGAAGGGTCGGCTTCGGATTCGGTGGGGCGGCGGCCTCGGCAGTTGTGGGCGGCGGTGGCAGTGTCCAGGCGATGCGGTGCGGCGAGGGAGTCCGATTTTATGTTGATGGTGAGGCGAGGAGACATCAGGGTCGAGCGGGCGTTGGCGCAAACACTCGTGCTCTGCGTGAACTCTAGCAGCGTTGCGAGCTTGAGGCAGTGGCTCCGGTTGAACCTGGGTGCCTAAAGTATGTCAAAAAGATGCGTAAAGACGAGGGGTAGGAACCTCTGGAAAGAGAGGCCTCGAAGAGCTCACCGGCGGTTGAAGTCGAGCGGTGAACTCTGCTCGGCTGGCCTAGAGTGGAATGGCGACGGTGTCACTTAGAGATGGTTTTGGCGAGGGTTTTAAAGGGGAATCGGACGAGGACGATCTCGGGTATTTATAGGACATCTTCGTGCGGAAGGGGGCAGCCTCGAGGATCGGATTCCGGAGATCACGGACACGGGCGACATGGCAATCTTCCGGTTTTGTTTCATTACGTGAGGGGTAAGAAGACCAGGTGGGTCCTAGCGTGAAAAGAAAAAAAAACAAAGAAGAGAGAGAGACGCAAGAGAGAGAGATCGCGAGCGGGAGGGTGGCGGCGGCTCGTGGGAGTTCCTACCGTGCATGCATGCTCTAGCGCTGGCCTGGGCTGGGCCTCGGCGATTGGGCCTGCTGGCCTGGCGCGCCTGGGTTCTTTTTTTTTAAAATACCACACGGAGAGGAAACCAATTATAGAGAAACTTATAGTATTTTTATATAGGACATATATATATCAATAAAATTATAAAAATAAACCCTACAACGTGAACATTTTTCCAGAGGCAAAAATCCAAATTAAAAAAACATTTTTTAAATCCAAATATACTCCAATTTGAATTCAAAAACTTTTTGGAGTGTCATGTTAGCTCCTCTCATACTTTTAAACAAGTATTTGTCAGGGGTATATGAAATAAATTTTGAATGCCAAGTTGAATCCAAATTCAAATAAAAATCAAATGTCTCTGAAATTTCCAAAGGCCACTCAATTTCACACAATCAATCACACAAAAACCAAACAAAAAATCATAAATATTTATTTAATATAACATTCCAAAATTTAGAATTTTGGGATGTTACAAACCTACCACACTTAAAATGAATCTCGTCCTCGAGATTCGAAGAGGCTAGCAAGAAAAAGTTAGGGTTTGGGGGTCTTCTAGCAATGCCATTGATTGGAATGGTCTAGTGTGCTACCACACTTAAAAGCAGGGTTATGGTCCCGTCCAAAACTCATGTGCTCATTCCTTTGGGTTGACGGTGTCGGTCTTCTCATATTCCCTGTAATAGCTCTTTCACTGGTGCTCTCCTAGTAGGGGCATGGCCTTTTTCTCAAAATCTTGTGTCCTCTCAATCCTGGTGAGGTTCTTCCGAAGAGTGGGTCTTCGTATATGACATGTTTGTCGTCAATACTAAGAAACTATCGGAGCCTCCTGGCAGTCAACAATTTATGGCTTCTCTTGCGGGAAAAAATGGCCGGGGTTGAATCTCACCGTATATCCTACGATTGGCAACGGTTTCCTGGTACATGGACCAATCATCCTACCATTCTATGGTTTTTGGCTTATCGTGTCGACACTCTTCTAAGGTTTTCAAGGCTCTCTGATTTTCCATCAACATATGATAGTTCATGATAGAAGTCTCTGGTATGGGGGCCAATCCATCCCATACTTGAACCATTACTACATATATATGGGGGCCAATCCATCCCATACTTGAACCATTACTACATATGCAGACATTGAATCCCGTATTCTAACACTTGGGCATACTCACAAGCATTGCAGAATTCTCTTGTCGACGAACTGAGTTCGAATAAATCCATTGTTTCTACAAGCTGAACAAGACATCTAACGTTTCTTCACAACTCTCGGGTTTTTGTATCCTCCTAAAAATGTTGGCTGATTAACTCAGAGTTTTCTTCCGAGATATATTCCTTCAGTAAGAGTGTGCTTGCTTCTTATTAACTAGCTCCTGGGCGTGTGGGTTATGGCCCACTTCAACTCTTGCACAAGTTTAACTCATCCTTCCAAGGATTATCATTCCATATTCCAACATCACATCTCCTTTAAATCCAATAGTACTTCTTCCTTCATACCTTTGTGGTGACGATCATACAAAACTCCAACTTATTTGGTCCAGCTCCCTTCTATGGACCGTCATGAATAACACATTTCTTTCTTCATTGATCCTGTGGCTTTACGGAGTACTACCACACCCAAAAAAATGCCCTAGTTTATCCATAAATCATATTATTATCAAATCTTTTATTACATCCTTAACCATTTTTCGTAAATCCAAATTCCAAAAAGTACTTTATTACAAATGTTGCCACCCACATGCTTTGGTATGGTCATGCATTACTCCCAACTTTATTAATTTTTCCTCCTTGAGGATTCTTCAGTCCCACTGGAATTGTGCGACATGCGCCTTGAAATCTTCAATCTTCTGTTTCATCCTGGTGGCCTTGAGATTCATCTCCATCATCTCTACATGCGCTTCTCTTAGGTATTCCTGAGTATAACGGAGTCTTGCTTCAAGTATTTCTCCGATCTGGCGTATGGCTTCCGTGGCTGCTTCATGAACAGCGTCGAAGAAAGTTGCTTGTGGTACACGTGAGATGAAAAAGTACTGCCCCATCGTCGTTGGGCAAACTCCTTTCATACGGTGGACGTGTACCTCCACATACCAAAGTTCAACTCCCTTTTGCATGAAGGGGTAGCCTTTGTAGACTGCATCTCCTTCAAGGTGAATATGCTTCATCATGTCCTTCAGGATCTTCGGGTAATCATGATCACTTGTCAGGGTCATGATCGTTTCCGGGCCCTTAAGGAAAGACTCATAAAGGGTCGTCATCTGCAGTTGTAAAACAAAAAATGGTGCTCAGAATAAGGTACATATCTCCTTGGGTACACATTCATATCATCCAAACAAAACTTCAAACTCAATTTCCAACATCCAGTTTATGCATCACAACTCATTTTCTTCCATGTTCACCTAGAGTATTAATTTCCAAGATAAAACATAACAACTCCTTAAAGCCTTTCAGCATATGACGTATCAACTTTATTGGGTCATGAATTATTACAATCTCTGAGTAATCTATTACATAACTCACCCCCGCATTCTCATGAAAAAAAATGTTTTCCATCCTACCCTTATTACGGTTATCAACATCTCCACTACTCAGCTCCAGCTTTCTCATGATTTGAACAATCCCTAGCAAAATGTCCTGCTTCCTTGCAACGAAAACAAATAACTTCCGGCATGTCTCGAGGCTTCTTGGTGATGGTGCCTGCTCCTTGAGTTCCTTGCTTCCTTTTGAGACACTCATTGGCATAATGTCCGATGTCCTTACATTCAAAACAGGTAATATGACTCTTGTCCCTCTTTGCAGAAATTGGGTTGTTCTGAGGGTGTCTTTGTTTTCTCTTCCTGGTTTTCTTCGTTCTGATCAAACGTTCTATTCCCTGTGGATCAAACTCCACTGCTTCTGTCGGGAAGTATCCCAGATACTCTTTTCTTTCCTTGGTGCAATACTGTGAAAAATGTCCTTCTTCTCCACATGAATAACAGTCATTGGAGTAAAATCTGTTGAGGCTTTCTCCATCAGGGTCTTCAACACTTTCCTTAATCACGGGTTCTTTCATAACTTCTCGGAGGGCTTCTTTCATTCCTTCTTCCTGCTTCTGAATAGTTTGTTGCACCATGGGGTAAATGTGACACTGAGATGGGTAGTGGGTGGTTCCTTCACACAAGAAACAAGTCACCTGACTAGTTGGGCATTCCTCAGTTGGGTGTTTCTCCTCACAATGAGGGCATCCATCCTTGTGTTCATCCTGGGTGTGTCCTATTTCTCCGCAAATCTTGTAGGCACAAGGTTTATTTCTTGGGGTATCATGGGCTTCCGGATAAGACGGGATCTTGTCAGAGTCTTCTTGAATTCTTCCCAAGTCCTTGCTCCATTCCATCCCTGTATAGCTTGATGCATCTGCCACCATGTTGCAGCACTTCCTTCAAAGTACTGAAGAGCGTACGATACTTCATTCTTCCTTGAAACCAAATTGCTCCCGAAGTGATTCTCCATGTTTTGAATCCATAGCTTTGCCTCCGGCTGGGTTTTCGGTCCAGAGAATACCAATCCAACTTCATTCATCATCTATTGGGTCCAAGGGTTTTAGGTTGAGAGAAGAGAGAGGTGGGGAGGTATACACACAATACAAACAATAGTTTTGAAGAAACGAGTTTTATTTTGTGGCTGTCGGAAAAACATCAAACAAATGATAGCTCACTAATCGTTGCATCTAACGTAAGTGTATAACAGGGGTTTGGTCCTCTAACGGTCAAATAATTCTTCTGATTCTTCAAGTCGTTGGAGTCTTCAACTGGTGTAGCTTCAACTCTTCTAATGCATGGTCAAATCCTGTTTACTCTGAAATGGTCATCGGTTGTCCGATATCTTGTCCTTCTTGGAGTGGCTTCAGTTGATCCTCTATGTGGTTAAAAGGGAAAGGGGTATATTCTTACTATTTGAGGAAAGAGAGGATATTTTATAAAATCAGAAAAGATAAGAAGTAAGGGATGTTTTTTGAAAATAAAATTTTAGAGATTTCCTGTCCTAGGGCTTTCCGGTTTCTAGCAAAAGGAAACACATAAAAAGCTAAATTAAAACTCTAATTATGCTTAAAACAAAACTAGTAAGAAAAATAAATAAAACATTTTATTTTTCTATAAATAAAAGTTCACCCGCTAGTACTACAGAAACAAATCTGAAATAAAATATAACAGAGGTGAAAATAATTTTTAGAGTAATTAAAACAACAGAAAACATAAACAAAGTGACATAAAGTAAAACAGAGTTGTTTTCGAGTAAAAATAATTTTAATGAAATCTATAAGGACCCAAATTAGTCCTACTGCTAGGCAAGGTCAAAACAAAGCAGTGGCAAAAAGAATCACCTAAAAATATTAATTCTACCTCATTTTATAGCAGAAATACTAATCTGAATAAATCTCATAAAAACAATTTTTTAAAAACTAAAACATGGCCGAAACTATTTTATACAGAAACTAGAAAAAATTACGAAACTAGGGCAATTGTAATCACTCAAATTGGATCTAAAACATAAAAGTTATAAGAAATCTAAAATCAGAACTATTCTATTTTTTTAAGCAGAAACGAAAAAAAAAACAGATCGGGCACTAGCTACAAGTCAGGCTCCTATTGGGCCAGGGAAGTGTGCGATCCGAATCTATACAGTGCTCGGCTATAAGATAACTAAAACTCTAGTCCACTCTTAATAAAAAAACAGCGGACCGATCCGATCTAACCAAAGAAAACCGATCTACCAAACAAACCGATCTAAATAAAACCGGTCAATAAAAAAACCAAAACAATTTTATTTCTAACTGAAACGAAGAATAGGCATACGCTTACAGAGAAGATCATGCGTGTCAGGTCGGCTTCAGATCCGGTGGGGCGGCGACCTCGGCAGTCGTGGGCGGCGGTGGCAATGTCCAGGCGATGAGGTGCAGCGAGGGAGTCCGATTCTCTGTTGATGGTGAGGCGAGGAGACATCGGGGTCGAGCTGGTGTTGGCGCAAACTCTCGTGCTCTGCGTGAACTCCAGCGGCCTTGCGAGCTTGAGGCGGTGGCTCCGGTTGAACTTGGGTGCCTAAAGTATGTCAAAAAGATGCGTAAAGACGAGGGGTAGGAACCTCTGGAAAGAGATGCCTCGAAGAGCTCACCGGCGGTTGAAGTCGAGCGGTGAGCTCTGCTCGGCTGGCCTAGATTGGAATGGAGACGGCGTCACTTAGAGATGGTTTTGGCGAGGGTTTTAAAGGGGAATCGGACGAGGACGACCTCGGGTATTTATAGGACATCTTTGTGTGAAAGGGGGCAGCCTCGAGGATCGGATTCCGGAGATCACGGACACGAGCGACATGGCAATCTTCCGGTTTTGTTTCATTACGTGAGGGGTAAGAAGACCAGGTGGGTCCTAGCGTGAAAAGAAAAAAAAACAAAGAAGAGAGAGAGAGAGACGCAAGAGAGAGAGATCGCGAGCGGGAGGGTGGCAGCGGCTCGTGGGAGTTCCTCCCGTGCATGCGTGCCCTAGCGCTGGCCTGGGCTGGGCCTCGGCGATTGGGCCTGCTGGCCTGGTGCGTGGCGCGCCTGGGTTCTTTTTTCTTGAAATACCACAGAGAGAGGAAACCAATTATAGAGAAACCTATAGTATTTTTATATAGGACATATATATATATCAATAAAATTGGAAAAATAAACCCTACAACATGAACATTTTTCCAGAGGCAAAAACCCAAATTAAAAAAACATTTTTCTTAAATCCAAATAAACTCCAATTTGAATTCAAAAACTTTTGGCATTAATTTCTCCTGACTTTTTGGAGTGTGATGTTAGCTCCTCTCATACTTTTAAACAAGTATTTGTCAGGGGTATATGAAATAAATTTCGAATGCCAAGTTGAATCCAAATTCAAATAAAATTCAAATGTCTCTGAAATTTCCAAAGGCCACTCAATTTCACACAATGAGTCATGCAAAAACCAAACAAAAAAATCATAAATATTTATTTAATATAACATTCCAAAATTTAGAATTTTGGGATGTTACAAGCTAGATGGCTTCATCTCTCTCTCTTGATCCTCAATACAATGGTCTCTTGGAGATCCATATGACATAACTCTTTTGTGTGTGTTTGTTGGGATAGATGAACTTCGAGTTTATGATTAGATCTATGTTTTTATATCCATGAAAGTATTTGAGCTTCTTTGATTTCTTTTATGCATGATTTCTTATAGCCTCGTATTTGTTCTCTGATATTTGGGTTTTGTCTGGCCAACTCGATCTATTTATTTTGCAATGGGAAGAGGTGCCCAGTAGTGGATTCGATCTTACGGTGCTGTATCCTAGTGACAGAAAGGGAACCGACACGTATGTGTCATTGCTACTAAGGATAAAAAGACGAGATCTATATCTACCTCCATATAGATAAACGGATCTTGTTTATATCATGTCATCGTTCTTATTGCATTACTCCATTTTTCCATGAACTTAATACACTAGATGCATGCTGGATAGCGACCGATGTGTGGAGTAATAGTAGTAGATGCAGACAGGAGTCGGTCTACTAATCTCGGACGTGATGCCTATGTAATGATCATTGCCTGGATATCGTCATAATTATTTGAAGTTCTATCAATTGGCCAACAGTAATTTGTTTACCCATTGTTTGCTATTTTTCTTGAGAGAAGCCACTAGTGAAACCTACAACCCCCGGGTCTTATTTCTCATATATTTGCATTTGCGATCTACTTTTTCCTTGCTTTTATTTTTAGATATATTAAACCAAAAATACAAAAATACTTTGCTGCACTTTATTTTATATGTGGTCTATTTATCCAATCTATTACAATCTTTTTACCGTCACACATCAATTTCTGGCACCGTTACCCGAAAGGGATTGACAACCCCTTTAACACGTCGGGTTGTGGGGTGTTGTTATTTGTGTGTAGGGGCTGTTTACATTGTGTTGCTTGGTTCTCCTACTGGTTCATTACCTTTGGTTCATAACTGAGGGAAATACTCTACCGTCGCTGTGCTACATCATCCCTCCCTCTCCGGGGAAATACCGATGTATTTCCAGCTGCCATCAAGGAGAATTTCTAGCACCGTTGCCGGGGAGGATCTTCAACATATACCAGGTTCCTAATCATAAATCTCATCTCCTCGCAATTTACATTATTTTCCATTTGCCTCTCGTTTTCCTCTCCCCCACTTCACAAGAATTTGCCGTTTTATTCGCCTCTCTTTTTCCATTCACCGTTTTCTCGTCGGATCTATCCTTTGCATGCAATCATGAGTGATTTCGGAATGGCACCAACAGATGATGGTCTGACTCCTAAGATTGGACGTACAGGCAATCTAGATGCTAAAACTATTATCTTGGGGCAAGGGAACGTTATGGGAAAAGTACGTATCCAAGAATTCTTCAATTGTGTTGGAAATTTGAGTCTTGATGATGCTCCTATACTTAGAACTACTAGATCTTATGCGGATGCTATTTCAGCACTAGTTCTGAAACTTGAAAGCAAATTTATCCGCACTCATCCTACTTTGCAAAGATTGTTTTTTGAGCTTCCCGAAATAATGAATCCAAAAGCCAAAAAGTTGGCCACTCTTGTTCTTACGAACGAGTTTGACTACATAATTCGGGAAGCTAGGGAAATCTTTGATTTTTATGGTATGAATCCTGAAAAACCCGTGATAGACAAAATTGTTTACAATAGTGACTATGCACTAAGGCATTTGCTTGGGGATAATAAGATCTTTGATGAGAATCTGAAAAAGGAGGTCCCCGTTCTAGGTATAATCCAACAAGTTTTTAATAATGTTAACCAACACTATTCTTGGATTGTAGCGGGAAATCAAAGGGGTTATGATGAAAATCAACTAAGGAATGCTAAAGTTTCTATGGATAATATGTTTTATGTTGTGTTTACAAAACCTCCTGATAAAAATACCCCCAAGAAAATTAAGAAGAACAAGGATGACAAAACTTAGATCCTTGCTTTATGCCTAGCTAAGGGCATAAAACTATAACGTTTGTTGGGAGGCAACCCAATGAATAAAATTTATTTTTGCCTTTTGCTTTCTGATCTTGAGTGTTAGCACAATTGTGCTACTGTTATGATTGTGTTTTTTATGTTTTAATTAGTGTTTGTGCCAAGTAAAGCCTTTAGGATCTTCTTGGGCAATAGTTGTTTGATCTTGCTGAAAAAACAGAAAGTTTGCGCTCACGAAATTAATTTTATTTTTTACCAGAGAGCGATAAAATATCCATTACAATTTCAGTAGATCAATATACAAATTTCTTAGGCCGTCCTAATTTTTTGGTGTTTTTTGAGTTACAGAAGTATTTGAAATAGTCAGATTGCTACAAACTGTTCTGTTTTGACATATTCTGTTTTCTTTGTGTTGTGTGCTTATTTGGATGGCTCTATGGTTTTCTTTGATGAGTTTATGCCATAAAAAAGTTGGAATACAGTAGATATGATACAAAAACAAAATATTAATTGGTTTGATACAACACTTATAGTAGTGGTTTATTATTCTTATAATAAGGGATCTCACGAAGGCTTTGTTGAGTTTTGTGTGATTGAACTTTTCAAGTTTTGGGTTATCTTACGATGGATGAAAGAAGGATGTAAGAGCCTAAGCTTGGGGATGCCCCAGCATCCCAAGCTATTATCCAGGAATGAGCAACCAACTAAGCTTGGGATGACCCCGAGTGGCATACCCGCTTTCTTCCAACAACTATCGGTATTTTACTCGAGACTATTTTTATTCGTCACATGATATGTGTTTTGCTTGGAGCATCTTGTATGATATGTTTCTTTGCTTGTTTTATTTTGTGTTTTAAGTTATCAATCCTTGCTGGACACACCTATTTGAGAGAGCCAAAATTATGTCATGACTTGTTAGAATTGCTCTCTATGCTTCACTTAAATCTTTTATGAGCTAGGACTTGCTCTAGTGCTTCACTTATATCTTTTTGAGCACGGTGTGCTTTGTTATTTTTGAAGAAATGCTCTCTTGCTTCACTTAGATTTGTTTGAGAGTTAGTAATTTTTTAAGAAATTCTCTCTTGCTTCACTTAAATTATTTTGAGAGAAAGAAATTTTGTTATGCTCATGATCTTCACTTATATTTGGTTGAGCTTATGAAAAGCAACTCATGAAAATTAGTCCAAAGTGATAGATATCCAAGAAGGATAAAGTAAAGAAAATGCCATGAAGATCATTGGACAAATTAAACTTGATTCTTAGTAATAGTTTTGAGATATGATGATGTGATATGTGAGTTATGTTGATGAGTAATTGTGCTCTAGTAAGAATATGGGTGTTAAGGTTCGTGATTCCATATGCAAGTACGAAAGTCAATAGTCATGCAATGAAAATTATATCCTACTTGTGGTGCATTATTCGGTGTTAATTATGATTAATGCTTGCTTATGAGATTATTCGTTTCTTGGTTGGTCGCTTCCCAATCTTTTGCTAGCCTTGATTTTGCACTAAGCATGACCTCTACTTGTGCATCCAAAATCCTTTAAACCAGTTTTGCCACATGAGTCCACTATATCTACCTATATGCGGTATTATTTTGCCGTTCTAAGCAAATTTGCATGTGCCATCTCTAATTTTCAAAATAAACTTCTCTTTTGTGTGTTTGTTTCGCTCGTGGAGCGGTGAGGGGTGGCTAATATTTTCCATGCTAGATGTGTTATTCTCAAGATGAGTGTTTATTCACTTGTCATTGCACGAGAGTAAGTCAAAGGTATTAGGGATGCCTAGTCCCGAAATGCAAAAAGAAATGAATTTACTTTATGTTGTCAAATAATAAATTCCTTGGAAAGTGTTGGTATGGAGGGCACCCATGGATACGGTTAGCCATGGAAAGTGAAAGTTATGGTGGAAAAAGGAATAAACTTTATTTTCTATTTGGGAACCGCCTATGGCATATCTAGCATGGAAAGTATTGGGAACTCTAAGTCGTTTTCGTTGGTGGGATGGATACACCTCCCAAAATGTTTTTATCTCTAAGTTTTTCACATTGAGCTGTGGCACCTCTACAAATCCCTACTTCCCTCTACGAAGGGACTTTCTTTTACTTTATGCAATTTTTATTTTGAAATTTGAGTCTCCATCTTCTCTCATAAAAGCACCAACTAGGAGGCAATATGATTGTGCTCAAGTATTGGGTGTAGTTAATATTCCAGTGTGTTTCATGAATGGATCAATGTTTGAGCATGATGGGCTAGGGATAACTTATTTTAGCACTAATATTTTGAAAGACATGGTTGCTTGTTGATATGCTTGAGTATCTATATTATTATGTCAAAACTAGACTATTGCTTTGAATCATATAAAAGTCCAAATGTCCATGCTATAAAGAAAAGAATATGATATGACTTGATGAACAACACTCCACATCAAAAATTATGTTTTTATCATTTACCTACTCGAGGACGAGTAGGAGTTAAGCTTAGGGATGCTGATACGTCTCCAACGTATCTATAATTTTTGATTGTTCCATGCTAGTTTATTATCAATCTTGGATGTTTTATAATCATTTTATAGTCATTTTATATCATTTTTGGTACTAACCTATTGACATAGTGCCCACTGCGAGTTCCTGTTTTCCCATGTTTTTTTACATCGCAGGAAACCAATATCAAACGGAGTCCAAATGGCATGTAACTTTACGGTGACTTTTTATGGTCCAAAAGGAAGCAAACGGGCCCTGGTTGCACCCGGGAGTGCCCCGAGGGGGGCACAACTCACCAGGGCGCGCTAGGAGCCCTAGCGCGCCCCGGTGGGTTGTGCCCACCTCGGGTGCCCCCCAGACCGCCTCTTTGCTCTATAAATACCCAAATATTCCAAAAATCTTAGAGGAGTCGATGAAATATTCATCCAGCTACTGCAGGGTCCAAAATCACTAGATCCAATCTAGACACCATCACGGGGGGGTTCACCACTTCCATTGGTGCATCTCCGATGATGCGTAAGCAGTTCTTTGTAGACCTTCGGGTCCGTAGTTAGTAGCTAGATGGCTTCGTCTCTCTCTCTCTCTCTCTCTCTTGATCCTCATGGTCTCTTGGAGATCCATATTTGCGGTGTATTTGTTGGGATCGATGAACTTCAAGTTTATGATTAGATCTATGTTTTTATATCCGTGAAAGTATTTGAGTTTCTTTGATCTCTTTTATGCATGATCTCTTATAGCCTCGCATTTCTCTTCTGATATTTGGGTTTTGTCTGGCCAACTCGATCTATTTATCTTGCAATGGGAAGAGGTGCCCGGTAGTGGGTTCGATCTTATTGTGCTTGATCCCAGTGACAGAAATGGAACCGACACATATGTATCGTTGCTACTAAGGATAAAAAGATGAGATCTATATCTACCACCATATAGATAAATGGATCTTGTCTACACCATGTCATCGTTTTTATTGCATTACTCCATTTTCCATGAACTTAATACACTAGATGGATGCTGGATAGCGGTCGATGTGTGGAGTAATAGTAGTAGATGCAGGCAGGAGTCGGTCTACAAATCTTGGACGTGATGCCTCTGTAATGATCATTGCCTAGATATTGTCATAATTATTTGAAGTTCTATCAATTTCCCAACAGTAATTTGTTTACCCACCGTTTGCTATTTTTTCTTGAGAGAGGCCACTAGTGAAACCTACGGCCCCCGAGTCTTATTTCTCATATATTTGCCTTTGTGATCTACTTTTTCCTTGCTTTTATTTTAAAATCTATTAAACCAAAAATACTTTGCTGCACTTTATTTTATTTGCGATCTATTTATCCAATCTTTTACAATCTTTTTACCATCACACACCAATTTCTGGCATCGTTACCCGAAAGGATTGAAACACGTCGGGTTTTGAGGTGTTGTCATTTGTGTACAGGGGCTGTTTACGTTGTGTTGCTTGGTTCTCCTACTAGTTCGATACCTTGGTTTCATAACTGAGGGAAATAGTCTACTGTCGCTGTGCTACATCATCCCTCCCCCTCTGGGGAAATACCGAAGTAGTTCCAGCTGCTATTAGGGAGATGTTGCAACCGGGGATGACGGGGTGCTACCATGGCGATGTCCATGTGTTGCAACCCCACGGCAGCAGGGGTGCGCGACGACGATGACCGAGGTAACCGCGGGCTGCAACCACAACTTTTCTGTCGCCGATAGCCGTTTGAAGCTTTTCCCATATATAGTTGAAGCTTTTTCTATCAATGTTGGCAACTTTTCTTTGGTTTGTAGTGTCTGGTTGAAGCTTTTTCTCCAACGGTTGAAGCTGTTTTCAAACACAGTTGAAGCTTTTTCTGTCCACGGTCGAAGCTTTTCTGGAAATGATTTGAAACTTTTTGTCGTTCTTGAGCGGCGCTTGATTGAATCTCTCTCTATCATCAGTTTGAAACTTTTTAAATCTAAGGTTGAAGCATTTTGCAAGAGCAGTTGCATCTCTCGACTGATTCGTTTTGCAGGTTGAAGCTTTTCCATATAGGGGTTGAAGCTTTTCCATCCAGGGGTTGAAGGTTTTCTTCCAGCGTTTGCAACACAGGGGGTTTGCGACGGTTTTCAATGGCGTCGACTGACTGGGTGGTCGTCGCCGTCGGCTACAGTGAGCATCAACAGCGAGGGGCGGCGAGGGAGCTACCCTCGTCGAAATTAAGAGCTGCAATGGCAGGTGCAGTTGTTGCATGGGTCGAGGCGACGATGAAGACGACTGACGAGGATGGGGACTGGCGAATAGGACGGCCAACCGACGAGGATGGGGACTAGCGAACGAGGACAAACAGCGAGGGTGGGGACCGACGATGAGGACGGCCACCAGAGGGGACTGGAGGGATGGCGATGAGGACGCCGAGCGGGAGCTGCAGATCTAGCCCGAGGTAGAAGAAGCCCAGGATGAATCATTTTTTTGCTGCATCCAATGGCCACGTGGGCTCGCATCCAAGGGTTGGGGCGCGACTGGCCGAAAGCGCCGGCGCCTAGCATTGTCCTTTATAAAGTGGGACAAACACTCCCCAACTACTGGCCGAGGAGGTTGAAGCCGATGGTCGGTCAACAAAGTTTTGTATAGTGCGGATCCGGTCATTAATGATGTAGAGTACTTGGATACATAGAATCATTACACATAATTTGTGATTTTACTCCTGACATCGATTCTTAATTCGGCCACTCGTGCCTACATTAAGGCTCAGGGGCTACTGGGCTTCGGGCTTATCATTTACTAATATTAAAGGGGCACATCGATCCCCTGAACTGGTGTTGCCACCCGACCAGTGTCTCGGGGGCTACTGCATTCACTAGAAAAAAATACACTTCCGTGATGATACGTTTTTGTCACAGTAGGTCGCGTTTTCTGTCATGCATGTACATCCATGACGATTTTATGACAGAATCAAGATAGTCATGCTTGTGCTGTCATAGAAGTGTTCCATGACATTACCAAAATTATCATCACAGAAGTGTTCACTTCCATGATGATAAATGCTGCGTCATGGAAGTGCTTTTGTCAAGGGTGACCGACATGTGGCATCCACCATAACGGGTCGCCGTTAAGCTATCGGGTCCGATTTTGGATCCGATAACCCGCTAACAGCCACGACCAATGATGATTTTCCACATGTAAAATTCTCATTGGCCGATGGAACCACGTGTTAGCTCTGCGTTGGCACAGGTGTCACTCATCGAATGGGCGAGATGCGCCTATGATATGTCGACACGTGGACTGGCCCAACAGTGGCCCATTCAGGTTAAAAGGTCGGGCCTGTCAAAATAAACGGGCTGGCCCATTAGCGGCCTACTTGAGTCAGGCCCATTTACAAGCACGACCCATACAAGTTACACAGAATCGTCCCATCAAAGGCCCATTCTACGTTTGACAATTTCCAGCCCATCGTCAGTTTTAGCCTGTTAATAGCCCTCTACATCTTTGGGCCCAATTGCGGTCCGGGCTTCTTTCAGCCTGTTAGCGGCCCATTGTCAGTTCCAGCCCGTTAACGGCACAGAATGTCTTTCGGCCTTTTCTCGACCCATTCTGCAGTTGGGCCAATTCTAGCCTGTCGTGACATTAGGCATGTAATCGGCCCATTCGGTAAATGGGCCAACTCCTAGCCCATTTTGTCTCTCGGCCGTTAACGGCCCACACAATAGTTGGGCCTTTGACTTTAGGTCCATTAGGGGCACACTGCAGGGCATCATTCCAGCCCAGCGCGACTTTCGGCCTGTTAAAAGCCTAGTTTGCAAATTGGGCCTCCTATGCCCCATAACACTTCCGGCCTCTTATTGGCCCGTAAAGTAAAAGGGCCAAGACAAAATTGACATCTATTTCGGCCTGCTAGAGGCCCGCGGGCCATTTCCATTTATACGACCCTATCGAGCTTTTGGCCTGTTAACGGCCTGCTAAGAGCCCTTGTTATGGTGGGCCACATCATTTGGGATCCACTTAATATTATTTTGACCAGCCCAATTAAGGCCCGCTTTGACTACACATGTTTGTTCGTTTGTATGGCGTCCATTAAATATTTGGGCATGTGGGCCCCCGTTTCAACGATATAGCATATTCAAGAATTATCCTACTCTATACTATCGCCTCTAAAAAACATACACTATACAACAAAAAGACTAAGGCATGGAAACGTACAATAATCCTACACTATACAATAAACAAATTAATATACCCACTGGGCATTATAGTTTGGCACCAGTGATAATAAAGCATACACAAACAACAAATTACATACACTGGACAAATAAAGCTCATACATCATGGACACGCATCAACAGAACTTATCTCTTCAGAAAATAGGATTGGCCAGATTTAGATAGCACAAATTTTAGCGTGCAAAATCTCCAATTCCTTCGTGGTTAATTACCTCAATGTCTTGTTTCATTTTCTGACTCCTGCATCTAATACCTACATGTCCAGTCTCAACTTGTTGATTGTATGTTGAGAATCATGTACACGTTGTCTTGCCACCTCTAGTTGATGCTCGAGAACATCAGCACATTCCAATTCCAATCCATAATCATTCGGTAACGGCCATGCCGCACTGCTCGCAGATCTTTGTGTTGATGTCACTTCATCCTGAAATGTTTCTGTAAGTACACATGACTAGGGAAAAAATATAGTTACAACAGTGAAGCAAGCAAGACAGACTATTTTGTACATGGAAAAACAGGACTAACAATAATGTTACACGTCATGAAGCATAAGCAGGTGATATTTTAAAAATTATAAAAATGGTAGTCTGTGTAGCCTGCATACAGAAATCTCTCTTAGCTCACTAGAGGAGCATGATGTTGGGGCCAAATCCAAAACACAGACAGGTTACAAATTTAGACAACACGTTGCGTATAAGTAAGCAAGCAGTTAGCCATTCTATAGCTCAATTAAAGTCTTAGGGAGCATAATGAACAACAGAGGGATTCATACAAACCTACTACAGCAAGCAAAGCTATGCAATCATTAGCCTAGTATAAACTAGATTGTGAGCCTCATGCAGTAATAGTTGGTTAATAGACTTCAAACCTTTAGGCACACTTCGCTAGAGTAATTAAATGGTAAGGCCTTTAATTATGTCAACTAATAGTTATACAAGTACCCAACATTAGGCATCATTGTTTGGGCATCTCATTAACCGAGGAAAAATAAAGCAATTGAAAAGAGCAAATTAACTATGTCTGAAACAAACAAGGAATTGAACTGTTGAGTTGGATATAGCGACTTACCTTAACAGGTTGAACAGGCTCAGCGCTGCTCCTACTTCTCTTGCAAGGCTCCTTCCTAACATCTTGTACTTGTAAATCCTCAATCTTATCTTCATTGCACCCCCTCTGCAAGGTGACACAAACTAGTTACTCGTCTCCTAGGAACATAAATATGCATACTTTCCAGTCTATGAACAACACAAAAGGATGAGATTAAAACAAAACAACACCACATAATGAAACATGCCACATCTCTTGCACTTGCACACAATGAGATGAGCATTTACTATGTGTGCACTATGTAAAAACTAGGCATACCTTCGAACTGGATCTCCAGGTACTCTTGGAGAGCCTACTTTAGTGTACAGCCAAACCTTTATGTCACCTATGAGTTAGACAAGCCCCCACTACAGCAGCCCTTAGTGTTTAAATCATTGACAAGCTCTGTTAGAGTGTTAGGTCAAGAATAGCAAGTAATCAAAGAAAACAATTCTGGTATGGCTGGCTGATGCAAACAAGCAATTGAACATATGTATCAAGAAAAGAAGCAAAGAAGGAGGCTCAAAGAGCATCACTTGACTGACTAGATTTAAGGGGCATTTAAACATCATGTGCAACGTATGAACTAACATAAACATTGCATATTCCAGATTCTACAATGGAATGCACATGTATTAGGTTATGCCATGTATGATGATGCCTAAATGTACACTATAGCAGGCAGGAGTGATTCATCATTGCACGCACAATTGAATTGCAGGTTAAGGGCCAGTTCTATTCCGCCTTTCAGAGCTTATTGTCAAAATAAGCCATAAAAGATGTAAAGAAGTCATTTTTGAGTTATGGGCTTGGGCTTAACTTATTTCGCTTTGGAGGGGGGTGTTTCGGGTAGAAGCTTACTAAAAATTGAAGGGAAGGGGAATAGTGAAATGACTCTATTGTCTGCCTATATTACACTCAAAATGCAATTGCCCTGCCCACTTGCATCTCCTCTCCCCTTTCCCTCTACCTCGATCCCCTGCCTGCAGCGATAGGGTTCCTCCAGCGAGCCATCGCCACTGGTCCCATCTGGCCTAGTCCTTGATGATGCTCTGTCCAGCTAGGCTACATGGCCAGCGGGTAGGGCCAAATCTCCCCGGCTACTCCTCCCTCTGGAGCCCCTCATTCTCATGGTCTCCAGCAGCTGCTCCATTATGGTCCGTCCAACGCACTACTCCGGCGGGTGCCGCACAACTATGGTTGATGCCACACTGCGGTAGAAGGCACCTTATTCCCCCTCCCCTCCTCCCAGGCCGTGGCCTTGAGGTGCTGTTAAAGGATGAGCTCATCCAACAAGGTGAGGATATCCCTTGATTTTTTGCCAAATTTTCATTCTGATCCACTATACGATGAATTGCTATGAGCTACTTCTGTTGTTGCTATATGATTGCTATGAGCTGCTCCTCCTGCTGCTAAATGATGAATTGCTATGAGCTGCTGCTGCTGCTATAGGATGAATTGTGATGAGCTGCTGCTGCTATATGATGAGTTGCTATAAGCTGGTCCTGCTGCTGCTATATGATGAATTGCTATGAGCTGCTTTTGCTGCTGCTATATGATGAATTGCTATGAGTTGCTCCTCCTGCTGCTATATGATGAGCTACTACTGGTATATGATGAATTGCACACTGCTGCTGCTATATGATGCTAGGTGGTGCTGCTATATGATAATAACCAACCACTTGGATCGAATTTCAATAAATAATTGTTCTTCATTTAAATATGTGTCGTGCGTTCTTCATTTAAATGTGGCTCATGCGTTCTTCATTTAAATTAGGTAATGAGATCTCTATGGAAGACATTGACCAATGTAGATTGTGCCAAGTAGATGGTATCTTTGTATTTGCATTTTGAACAAATAGTCATGGTCTGTTTTCCTATCATATTAATTATTGCAGTGGGTTCAATTTGTGATGTTTGCAAGTCAAATTAATTTTCATATGGGCAGAAAAATGATAAAATATAATGCAATCCAGTCTTTTCACTGATCATACCAAAGATAAGCCGAAAAGGAAGGCAATGAAAAGAACTAGTTGGCTTATTACCTGGAGCTTATATTCACATGTGCTTATTTTCTAAGGATAACTCATAATAACTGTCCCTAAGAAACTTGGCCAATAGAACTGACATACAAATAACATGTCATGATGATTGCAATGGAGGAGTGACCTACCATAGCACACTGTATAGGCTCACCGCTGTCTCTCCTTTTTTGCGATGTTCCATGAAATTGCCACATACATCTCATACCTTTTCATTGTGTAACCCTATCTGCAAGTTGATGCTACCTCTTGAGCATGTGTTGGTTTTCCCTTGAGGAGGAAAGGGTGATGCAGCAAACTAGCGTAAGTATTTCCCTCAGTTTTTGAGAACCAAGGTATCAATCCAGTAGGAGACAACACACAAGTCACCTAGTACCAGCACAAACAATCAAGAACCTCACAACCAACGCGATAAAGGGCTTGTCAATCCCTTGATGATCACTCGCGAAAGTGAGATCTGATAGAGATAGTAAGATAAATATTTTTGGTATTTTCTTGTATAGATTGGAAAGTAAAGATTGCAAATTAGTAAATGAGATGCGATAATAAAAGAGATGCAATATTATAAGAAAGAGACCCGGGAGCCATAGGTTTCACTAGTGGCTTCTCTCATGATAGCATGTATTGCGGTGGGTGAACAAATTACTGTCGAGCAATTGATAGAAAAGCGCATAGTTATGAAGATATCTAAGGCAATGATCATGAATAAAGACATCACGTCCGTGTCAAGTAGATCGAAACGATTCTGCATCAACTACTATTACTCCAAACATCGACCGCTATCCAGCATGCATCTAGAGTATTAAGTTCATAAGAACAGAGTAACACGTTAAGCAAGATGACATGATTTAGAGGGATAAACTCAAGCAATATGACATAAACCCCATCTTTTTATCCTCGATGGCAACAATACAATACGTGCCTTGCTGTCCCTATCGTCATTGGGAAAGGACACCACAAGATTGAACCCAAAGTTAAGCACTTCTCCCATTACAAGAAAGATCAATCTAGTAGGCCAAACTAAATCGATAATTCGAAGAGACTTGCAAAGATATCAAATCATGCATATAAGAATTCAGAGAAGAACCAAATAATATTCATAGATAATCAAGTTCATAAACCCACAATTCATCGAATCTCGGCAAACACACTGCAAAAGAGTATTACATCGAATAGATCTCCAAGAACATCGAGGAGAACTTTGTATTGAAGATCAAAGCGAGAGAAGAAGCCATCTAGCTAATAACTATGGACCTGAAGGTCTATGGTAAACTACTCACGCTTCATCGGAGAGGCTATGGTGTTGATGTAGAAGCCCTCCGTGATCGATTCCCCCTCCGGCAGATCACCGGAAAAGGTCCCAAGATGGGCTCTCACGGGTACAGAAGGTTGCGGCGGTGGAAAAGTGGTTTCGTGGCTCCCCCTGATGTTTCTAGGGTATAGGTATATATATGCGAAAGAAGTACATCGGTGGAGCTCCGTGGGGCCCATGAGGGTGGGGGCACGCCCTCCTGCCTCATGGCCGCCTCACAGAGTTCCATACTTCCACTCCAAGTCTCTTAGTTTTCTTTCGGTCCAAGAAAGATCATCACGAAGGTTTCATTCCGTTTGGATTCCGTTTGGTATTCCTTTTCTGCGAAACACTGAAATAGGCAAAAAAACAGGAACTGGCACTGGGCCTCCGGTTAATAGGTTAGTCCCAAAAATAATATAAAATAGCATATTAAAGCCCATTAAACATCCAAGACAGATAATATAATAGCATGGAACAATCAAACATTATAGATACGTTGGAGACGTATCAAGCATCCCCAAGCTTAATTCCTGCTCGTCCTCGAGTAGGTAAATGATAAAAACAGAACTTTTGATGTGGAGTGCTACGTAAAATATTTATCAATGTAATTTTCTTTATTGTCGCATGAATGTTCAGATCCGAAAGATTCAAGACAAAAGTTTAATATTGACATAAAAATAATAATACTTCAAGCACACGAACAAAGTAATTATGTCCTCTCAAAATAACATGGACAAAGAAAGTTCATCCCTACAAAATCATATAGTTTGGTCATGCTCCATCTTCGTCACACAAAATAATCGAATCATGCACAACCCTGATGACAAGCCAAGCAATTGTCTCATACTTTAGTAATCTCAAACCCTTTAAACTTTCACGCAATACATGAGCGTGAGCCATGGACATAGCACTATAGGTGGAATAGAGTGGTGGTTGTGGAGAAGACAAAAAGGAGGAAGATGGTCTCACATCAACTAGGCATATCAATGGGCTATGGAGATGCCCATCAATAGATGTGAATGTGAGTGAGTTGGGATTGCCATGCAACGAATGCACTAGAGCTATAAATGTATGAAAGCTCAACAAAAGGAACTAAGTGGGTATGCATCGAACTTGCTTGCTCACGAAGACCTAGGGCATTTGAGGAAGCCCATGGTTGGAATATACAAGCAAAGTTCTATAACGAAAATTTCCCACCAGTATATGAAAGTGACAAAATAAGAGACTCTCTATCATGAAGATCATGGTGCTACTTTGAAGCACAAGTGTGTGGAAAGAGGATAGTAGCATTGTCCCTTCTCTCTTTTTCTCTCTCTTTTTTTCTCTTTTTTTATTTTTTGGGCCTTCCCTTTTTTTATTTGGCCTTTCTTTTTTTTTATTTCCTCACATGGGACAATGCTCTAATAATGATGATCATCACACTTCAATTTATTTACAACTCAAAGATTACAACTCGATACTTAGAACAAAAATATGACTCTATATGCGTGCCTCCGGCGGTGTACCGGGATGTGCAATGAATCAAGAGTGACATGTATGAAAAATTATGAACAGTGGCTTTGCCACAAATACGATGTCAACTACATGATCATGCAAGGCAATATGACAATGATCGGGCGTGTCATAATAAACGGAACGGTGGAAAGTTGCATGGCAATATATCTCGGAATGGCTATGGAAATGCCATAATAGGTAGGTATGGTGGCTGTTTTAAGGAAGGTAAATGGTGGGTTTATGGTACCCGTGAAAGTTGCACGGTACTAGAGAGGCTAGCAATGGTGGAAGGGTGAGAGTGCGTATAATCCATGGACTCAACATTAGTCATAAAGAACTCACATACTTATTGCAAAAATCTACAAGTCATCAAAAAACCAAGCACTACGCGCATGCTCCTAGGGGGGTAGATTGGTAGGAAAAGACCATCGCTTGTCCCCGACCGCCAATCATAAGGAAGACAGTCAAAGAAATACCTCATGCTTCAAATTTGTTACACAATGGTTACCATACGTGCATGCTACGAGACTTGCAAGCCTCAACACAAGTATTTCTCAAATTCACAATTACTCAACTAGCATGACTCTAATATCACCATCCTCATGTCTCAAAACAATCATCAAGTATAAAACTTCTCCTACTATTCAACGCACTTTATATGAATTTTTTTATTATACCCATCTTGGATGCCCATCATATTAGGACTAATTTTATAACCAAAGAAAATTACCATGTTGTTCTAAAAGACTCTCAAAATAATATAAGTGAAGCATAAGAGATCAATAATTTCTATAAAATAAAACCACCACCGTGTTCTAAAAAGATATAAGTGAAGCACTAGAGCAAAATTGTATAGCTCAAAAGATATAATTCTATAAAATAAAACCACCACCGTGCTCTAAAAAGATACAAGTGAAGCACTAGAGCAAAATTGTATAGCTCAAAAGATATAAGTGAAGCACATAGAGTATTCTAATAAATTCCGATTCATGCGTGTCTCTCCAAAAAGGTGTGTACAGCAAGGATGATTCTGGTAAAATAAAAAGCAAAGACTCAAATCATGCAAGACGCTCCAAGCAAAACACATATCATGTGGTGAATAAAAATATAGCCTCAAGTAAAGTTACCGATAGACGAAGACGAAAGAGGGGATGCCTTCCGGGGCATCCCCAAGCTTAGGCTTTTGGTTGTCCTTGAATTTTACCTTGGGGGGCCTTGGGCATCCCCAAGCTTAGGCTCTTGCCACTCCTTGTTCCAAAATCCATCAAATCTTTACCCAAAAACTTGAAAACTTCACAACACAAAACTCAACAGAAAATCTCGTGAGCTCCGTTAGTATAACAAAATAAACCACCACTTTAAGGTATTGTAATTAACTCATTCTTTATTTATATTGGTGTTAAACCTACTGTATTCCAACTTCTCTATGGTTCATACCCCCCGATACTAGCCATAGATGCATCAAAATAAGCAAACAACACGCGAAAAAACAGAATTTGTCAAAAACATAATAGTCTGTAGAAATCTGTAGGTTTCGAATACTTCTGTAACTCCAAATATTCTGAAAAGTTAGGACGGCCAGGAAAATTTGTATATTAATCTAATGCAGCTGGAATTGATATTTTATCGCTCTCTGGTAAAAAAATGAAAATTATTTTCGTGAGCGCATACTTTCTGTTTTTATCAGCAAGATCAAACAACAATCACCCAAGAAGATGCTAAAGGCTTTACTTGGCGCAAACACTAATTAAAACATAAAAAACACAATTATAACAGAAGCTAGATGAATTATTTATTACTAAACAGGAGCAAAAAAGCAAAGAACAAAAATAAAATTGGGTTGCCTCCCAACAAGCGCTATCGTTTAACAGCCCTAGCTAGGCATTGATAATTTGAATGATGCTCACATGAAAGACAAGAATTGAAGCACAAAGAGAGCATCATGAAACACGTGACAAACACATCTAAGTCTAACATACTTCCTATGCATAGGCATCCTATAGGCAAATAAATTATCATAGCAAGCAAAAACTAGCATATGCAAGGAAGCGGAAAGAAACAATAGCAATCTCAACATAACGAGAGGTAATTTAGTAACATGAAAATTTCTACAATCATATTTTCCTCACTCATAATAATTACATGTGGGATCATAAGAAAATTCAACAAAATAGCTATCGCATAAAATATTTCCAACATGATCCACATGCATGCAAAGTTGACACTCTTCCAAAATAGTGGGATTAACATTAATTAAAGTCATGATCTCTCCAAACCCACTTTTATCAAAAATTTCATAAGATTGAACATTCTCCCAACATGTGGGATCTAAAGTTGACACTCTTCCAAACCCACTTTCAATAATATTGCAAACACTATTATCAATCTCATATTCATCATGGGGCTTAAATAAATTTTTCAAGATCATAAGAAGAATCACCCCAATCATGATCATTGCAACAAGTAGTGGACATAGCAAAACTAGCATCCCCAAGCTTACGGTTTTGCATATTATTAGCACAATTGACATTCATAGAATTTATAATAACATCATTGCAATCATGCTTTTTATTCAAAGATCTATCGTGCATCACTTCATAAAGCACTTCATCACAATTTTCAGATTCACGAATTTCAAGCAACACCTCATAAAGATAATCTAGTGCACTCAACTCACTAGAAATTCGTTCATCATAATTGGATCTTTTAAACAAATTAGCAAGAGGATGATGATCCATATCAATAGAATTTTAGCAAGCGAAGATGCAAGAAAATAGAAGGCACATGGTAACACGAGCAAACAGAAGGACGAACGGAAGAGGGGCGAAGAAAATGGCAAAGGTGAAGTGGGGGAGAGGAAAACAAGAGGCAAATGGCAAATAATGTAATGCGAGGGAGAAGAGTTTATGATGGGTACTTGGTATGTCTTGACTTGGCGTAGATCTCCCTGGCAACGGCACCAGAAATCCTTCTTGCTACCTCCTGAGCATGCGTTGGTTTTCCCTTGAAGAAGAAATGGTGATGTAGCAAAGTAGCATAAGTATTTCCCTCAGTTTTTGAGAAACAAGGTATCAATCCAGTAGGAGACAATGCACAAGTCACCTAGTACCTGCACAAACAATCAAGAACCTCGCAACCAATGTGATAAAGGGGTTGGCAATCCCTTCACGGTCACTTGCGAAAGTGAGATCTGATAGAGATAGTAAGATAAATATTTTTGGTATTTTGTTTTATAGATTGGAAAGTAAAGATTGAAAATTAGTAAATGAGATGCGATAATAAAAGAGATTCAATATTATAAGAAATAGACCCGGGGGCCATAGGTTTCACTAGTGGCTTCTCTCATGATAGCATGTATTGCGGTGGGTGAACAAATTACTGTCGAGCAATTGATAGAAAAGTGCATAGTTATGAAGATATCTAAGGCAATGATCATGAATAAAGGCATCACATCCATGTCAAGTAGATCGAAACGATTCTGCATCAACTACTATTACTCCACACATCGACCGCTATCCAGCATGCATCTAGAGTATTAAGTTCATAAGAACAGAGTAACATGTTAAGCAAGATGACATGATGTAGAGGGATAAACTCAAGAAATATGACATAAACCCCATCTTTTTATCCTCGATGGCAACAATACAATACGTGCCTTGCTGCCCCTATCGTCATTGGGAAAGGACATCGCAAGATTGAACCCAAAGTTAAGCACTTCTCCCATTGCAACAAAGATCAAGCTAGTAGGCCAAACTAAATTGATATTTCGAAGAGACTTGCAAATATATCAAATCATGCATATAAGAATTCAGAGAAGAACCAAATAATATTCATAGATAATCAAGTTCATAAACCCACAATTCACCGAATCTCGGCAAACACACCGCAAAAGAGTATTACATCGAATAGATCTCTAAGAACATCGAGGAGAACTTTGTATTGAAGATCAAAGAGAGAGAAGAAGCCATCCAGCTAATAACTATGGACCCGAAGGTCTGTGGTAAATTACTCACGCTTCATCGGAGAGGCTATGATGTTGATGTAGAAGCCCTCCGTGATCGATTCCCCCTCCGGCAGATTGCCGGAAACAGAAGGTTGCGGCGGTGGAAAATTGGTTTTGTGGCTCCCCCTGATGTTTCTAGGGTATAAGGGTATATATAGGCGAAACAAGTACGTCGGTGGAGCTCCGTGGGGGCCCATGAGGGTGCACTACAAAAAAAGACACATCCGTGACATTTTGGGCCGAACGAATTTTTTTCTGTCATACATATGACACTTCTATGACGATAATTGTGACAAAACCTGGTATCATCATAGATGTGGTGGGCTCCTACTTTAATGACAAAAAATCATGACAGAAAATGGGCTTCTCGTCCTGGGCGGGCCAGAGACGCGGCTGCATGACATTCTTTGGGCCATCCATGACGGAAAAAACCATGGTAGAAGCGAGGGCGAGGAAAATTTCAGGGAGTTCCCGGTTATGATGGGAGGTCGAGGGCTGAGCGATGCGCGTTTCTCTCGTACACGTACGCGCATGTGTGCGAGGCGTTGGATCTAACTGAACCCGAGAGAGGCGTTGGGCTCTAACTGAACCCGAGCGATTGCACTGCAGGCTACGCGTTACTGAACCCGAGCGATCGATTGATGGCTGTTAACTGAACCCAATCAAGCGATTCCTTCACTACTGCTGCTAACTAAAGCCGATCGATTGGATGAACAGTGAGCGTTGCGTGCAGGGGGGGGTGAATGAACAGTGAGCGGTGGTGTTGCCTCTGGATGAACAGGACCCCGTGGTGTGGAGGGCTGGATGAACAGTAGACGGTGGAGGGGTGCCCGTGGAGGGGTGATTGAATAGGACCCCGTGGTGTGGAGGGCTAGATGAACAGTAGACGGTGGAGGGGTGGTTGAACAGTAGCCGGTGGAGTAGCGCGCGGTGGAGGCTGGATGAACAGGAGCCCGTGGAGGCTGGAGGAGGTCGACGGTAGCCCGTGGAGGCTGGAGGAGGTCGACGGTGGAGATGAACAGTATCCCGTGGAGTCCCGTTTTGTGGTACGCCACACCCCTCCTGATGAACAGGACCACTATTTCGACCGTAGGAGGTCCGTTTCGTCCGTTTTGCAGTACGCCACACCCCTCCCAATCAACAGGACCCCTGTTTCGACCGTAGGAGGTCCGTTTTCTCTGTTTTGCGGTATGCCACACCCCTCCCGATCAACAGGACCCCCGTTTCGACTGTAGGAGGTTTGTTTCCTTCGTTCTGCGGTACGCCAAGCCTCGTTTCCATCGCCTGTTCCGTCCAAGCCCTCCCGATGAACACGACCATGCATTCCGTTCCGACCCAGCCGGTTCGCTCCCATGCATTCTGTTGCCTCCCCATGAACATGACGCATTCCGTTGCCTCCCCATGAACACGATGCATTCCGTTGCCTACCCATGAACATGATGCATTCTGTTGCCTCCCCATGAACACGACGCATTCCGTCCTCCCCATGAACACGACGACGATGCTGTTTCTTCGTTCCGACCCAGCCATGTACACGAGCCCTGGCCGTACGTATGCGCGAGTAGGCGTTCGAGACCCTGCCCGTATGTACACATACGTGGCCGTTTTTTCTTTCTTGCACCCTGGCCGCTGTACGTACGTGTACATGCTACGTGGGCGCCTCTACTACGACACGTGTGCGCCTCTACTACGACACATGCACGCCTCTACATCGACCAGTATGTACATACATGTTCGCGACCAGAATGACAACGCTACGTACGCTTCGACCAGGTGGGTCCCGACTGTCACCCACTTCCTTGCCTGCGAAGATGTAGCTGGTGGGTCCCAGCAGTTAGGGGGGCGAATCTTTTTTTTTGCCCGCACGCACTTCCTTGCGTGCGAAGGTGTAGCTACTGGGTCCCAGCAGTTAAGGGGGCGAATCGTTTTCTTTGCCAGGACGCACTTCCTTGTGTGCGAAGGTGTAGCTGGTGGGTCCCAACAGTCGGGGGGCGAATCGTTTTTTTTCGGATGCACTTCCTTGCGTGCGAAGATGTAGCTGGTGGGTCCCAGCAGTCAGGGGGGCGAATCATTTTTTTCCAGATGCACTTCCTTGCATGCGAAGATGTAGCTTGTGGGTCCCAGCAGTTAGGGTGCGAATCATGTTTTTGCGAAATACGGTGGCTCGTCCGGTGGGTCCCCACTGTCAGGTGGAGGAATAATTATTTTGCGCGTAATAAGGAGGCACTTCCTTGCGGCTGCTATGGACCCAGCTGTCAGCCTCTCCACGTACAGTCCACGTCTGATGGAAGTCATTCCTTGACCATGTTGACCACGCCGCGCCGAGAGCACTAGGGCGGCGGACGACGGCAAGGCCTAGGAAGGGGACGACGCGGAGCTGCGGAAGACGTGGCAGTGGATGCACACGCAGAGAGGAGTATGAGGGTTCACTGGTTCGGCTGCGCTGCCGTCGCCGCAAAATAACAGGGGGTGTGGGTGAGTGGAGGGATGGCCTGGCCAGCGGTGGGAGTAGTAGGGGGCGGTGAGGCCTCCGCGGTAGCACAGCCGGCCACGGGAGGCAGGAGCAGGTGGCACGACCGGCACTGCTTTGGGCGGCTGGAGCAAGAAGACCAGAGGTTGAAGAAGCACGACGGCCGTTGGATGGACATCGTACGGTCACTGCAGCTAGAATCATTTATATTGACTAAGTTGACAAAGCCCTTGGTACGTCAACTTAGTAGGCCCACAGGTCAGCTTCCGAAACAGTGGCCCCAGATGTCAGAGGGAGGAATCATTTTTTGGGAGGGTGAAGCTAGAATATCCGAGATTGAAGAAGAAGCACGACATCCGTTGGATGGACATCCAACGACCACTGCTGCTAGAACCGTGTGTTGACTATAAGTTTATAAAGCCTTGCATACGCGTCAACTTTGTTTTTTAGGGGACGCGTCAACTTAGTAAGGCTAGAAGTGTGTGGCAGAGAACTTATAGCCCATTTGAGATTTGTAAGAATGTGTAGCCCATTTTTGAATTCTAATGGAATTTACTACAGCCCATTTACAATTTGTTAAAAGTATGGCCCATTTCAACCAACCATTCAAAATAGAATTCTATAAAATTTCCCACATTTTGATGGGATCCGAAATATTTTTATCCCGAAATTTCTAGTCAGATTAAATAAAATTTCAATACAAATTTATATTACGTAAAAATCCAACGAAACATTGCGCTCGCAACAATGGCGACAACGTTAAGCCTCCCGCGCCGCCGCTGGGTGGAAAGTGAACAGCTGCGCCGGTAGCCCCTCGCCAATGGCGACAGCGTTAAGCCTCCTTCCCTTCTCGGCGGACGGATCCTGCCAGCTCTTTGAGCACCAGTGAGGGGAGAGAGAGGCCAATGAAGTCTTTTTTAGATCTGGAGACGGCGAGAGAGTGTGAAGAGAGCAACTACAAGCGTTGAGGCTCCAGCGGGAGAGGGCGAGAGAGTGTGAAGGGAGCAACTACAAGCGCTAAGGCTCCAGCGTGTATATATATACTAGAGAGAGTGTGAAGCGTGCAAACCCTAGAAAACATTTTGACCAGTCAAAGAATCCTCCTGGCACAAATTATGCTCAAGTGTAGTTATCGAACCCGAGACCTCAAGTTTGATGAGCGAACAGGCTAACCAGCTACACAACCCTCCCGTTATGTTCAACGAGAGGGAAATAACCTTTTATACATTCCTGCATTCGTGTGACAAGCATGCCATGTTTTTTTGTGTGTGTGGGAGTCATTGGGATTTCAATCATAATCGTGTCATGTGGCTTTGGTGGTAAGACTATCCACAGTGGTGCAGAAATAATGCAGCCTTAGTCACCTTACCTCTCTCCACATAGTACGTTGGGTCCCACCAGTGTGAGGGTGAAACAAACAACTTAATAAGAAAAATTAAAAGCGACAACGGTGTTTCTTACCTCACACATCTCGCTACTGCTCGGGAACACTGTCCAATTGATCCCTCTGTTCGCTCACGTACTATTTTAAGTGAATCCTTATTATAACATGCACACAAATTTTGGGCACTTGTATTCGACTTAAGTCAGTGTGCCACCATATCTCGTATACTTACTACTCCCTCTGTCTAGGTGTAATAAGTCACGTTAGAAGGTGCAATGGGACCAAGGTGTGTGTGTGTTTAACAACATGTGTGTGTTAGAGACAGCGACAGATCGACCTACTCCTATAGAGAGATGTTGTGTAGTGTACGATTTTAGCCGCAAGAGTCGGTGCATCCTCTCGTTTCCGGGCGTGTCCGGTAGGGACATGCGGACAGCTGCCACACCCGCTCCTGACCAGCCTGGCCCACCCAAAGCCCCACCATCGCCCGCGTGCGCTTCCCGCCTGAAACGGTCAGCGCCGCTCCAAAGAATCGGTGCCACATTCATGCCCGGGCAGAGCGGACGCGACCTCTCACTGGCGCGAGAGTTATGGTTGCTTCGCCCATCCAACTTACTGTTGGGTCTATGTGATTTGACGGCTCATTGGTCTTTATTACTGAGGTGGTAGGACTACTGGATGTCCCACGGTTTCGGCGAAAGGAGGTACTACTACTAGATTACAATTTTGTCCATTCTTGCAGCGGAGGCATGCAAGAGTAGTGAAAACACGCAGGCTCAGTGATTACATGGCCCACCTCACACTATCACTGTGCGACACCTAACTCTTTACATAGTACTCCCTCCGTTCCTAAATATTACTAGATGAGTCCTCGCGCGTTGCCGCGGAACAGCGGTATATCTCTCTGCGCAAAATTATCGATTTCATAGAACTAAAAAAACTCTATGACCGCATGACAAATGTGGTAGCCAAACTAAATAAACTCCCATCATCATTTAGATCATCCCATGTAAGGAAAAAAGATTAGCCAACTCCTACTGCATAATGGGATTATATTTTTCTTTTTGACATGTTAATGGGACTTAAAAGCTCACTTACATGCATGCTACCGGTGCATGCTTGCATGCATACATGTTGATGTGATTTAAAACCCACTCACATGCATGTGCCACGGTATTTCTGCATGCTTGCATGTGGCTTAGTGCGGAGCCTCTCAACGTCTAGATCAGACGGCTATTATGGACTGATTTACTTCATCTAACGGCTACATCAATTTTGATGATGTGGCTCAAGGAGAGGATAGAGAATTCCTAGTAGTGGGGGCTAGCTATTACTAGTAGATAAGTCTTTGTAGAGATTCCACTACATATGGAACAAAATGAATGAATCTACACTTAAAATACATATATATACATCTGCATGTGGTTCATGGTGAAATCTCTACAAAGACTTATATTTAGGAACGGGGGAGACGGCGTACTAAGCAAGCTTATCCTCATTTTGCGAGTTGACGGGACACATCAAAAGTACTCCAGTATATAGAGCCTTGCCTCTAAGGTAGGCCCCACATGGTTTGCCTCTTTTTTAACATAACACATCAAGTTGCAATTTGTTTGTTCACCCATGGTAGACGATCCTCCCTCCACCAAGTGGACAACCAGTACACGTGCCAAATTACCACGTGGGCTGCCTTTTTCGTACAGAAATGAGCTCCACCATGTACCCGCGCGGGTGTGGTTGGGAAAGAGACGGGAGTATGTGCGCCGTGCATGCACCTCTTCTTTTCGTGCACGTCCCCCACCTACGTGGGTGTGTGTGAGAGATACAAACCGCGTCCGTGAGTGTTTTTGTTTTGGGGTGGGGGTGGGGTGTGGGGTTGATTTCGTGAATTATTTGTGGGAATATGTGTCGATGACATCTCAAACAAAATTTTGCATGCAATGTGTGTGAAATGGAGGCCTATCCATATCATACATAGAGGGTCGGGCAATCCACGAGAAGAGAGGGAGGGGTCATAGCTATCGATAGATTCGAAGAGAGGATCAAGTGGGTGGGTGTGAGATCGATGAAGAGAGCCATCGAAGTTGTGTGTATGTGCAAGTCAAAGATATAGTGCGATTGGCCTACCGGAACGTTAGAGGGTACATGTCAAGTTTGTGTGTGGCAGGGAGAAATGACTAGAGCGCTTGATGTATCGGGGTGTGTGGGGGGGAGGGGTAGGCAGAGGCCTAACTATAGAGGTAGAACGACTCGTATATGTGTTGAGAAGGAGAGACCCAGGTATGTCTTGAGGGAGATCAGTCGACATCCATACATAACTGAAGGACGGGAAATATGATGGGACAGAGAGAGAGAGGAGAGAGAGGGAGGGAGAGGGAGGGAGAGGGGTAGAGTGCTGGATGGGTGATGGAGTTGCTTCTCGAAGATGGTGGGAGAGGCCTACTAGACAAACTGAGGGTGGAACTGCAATGTTATCAATAAGAGTGGGGATGTGTTTCTGTGTGTGCTTGTGCGTGATAGATCTGTAGGGACGCATCCATGGATGATGAAGGGGAACCATGTGTTTGGTAAGCAAACCTAACTAGATCGGTAGATCAATTGTTGTTTGTCGGAGGAAGGGAGAGACACAACTAATGAGGTAGATCGATTGACGTGTGGGTAAAAACCAGTTATAAGGACCTATCTAGCTATATGTATAGCGAGAGATCGGTCGGTGTACGTCCATTTGTTAGAGGCAAATAAGGCCCAGCGAGACGGATAGACAGAGAGAATGGAGCTAGGAGGTGGTGCGAGAGGCCCAACTACTAGCTAGATAGGGGGAGGAGTGTGCGGTTGTGAGATCGATAAAAAGAGGGGCGAGAGTTTACACGTGTGTCTGACCGTATGAGAGACACGAGGCAAGGACACATAAAGGAGGAGATTGAAGGTGTGTGTGTATGTTGTAGGCAGGCATCGCTGGAGAGGTTTATCGATCGGTGTGTGTCAGAAAGGAGTTGTGGAGACTCTGGGAGAACGACCTAAAGAAAAAAATGAATGTGCCCAGTGGATAGAATGCCGAGGGAGGGGGAGGGCGAGGAGGGTGTGTGCATGCATGAGAGAAAGTTAGTGGTAACTACAAAGGTTAGAGGGTTGTGTGGGTGTAGAGACTAACAAAGATCATAATTTGATATGAAAGCGGATTCATATATTTGAATAGGAGATCATAGTGTTTTAAACATTGCATGCATGAATATAGCAGTGATACACGTGTTGTGCACATGTTATACCATAATGTGATAATGCATGGCGGTTGCAACTCACAGCTAAATGCCGAACAATCTAAACCATACTATACATCAAACAATCTCACATTTTATTTGAATTTGTGATAATGTGTGGCATTTGCAGCTTACAACTAAATATCGAACAATCTAAACAATACTATATATCAAACATTCTCACATTTTATTTGAATTTGTGGTAATGTGTTGTGTTTGCAACTCACATCTAAATACTTGTAGGCATAGGGGGCGGGGCACCATACATAATGTGCTAAACACATTATACATATGAGACATGATTTAGATTATGAAGATCTAGCTAGAGCTAGAAATGTAATGTGATTTGAAATCAAAATAAAGTGGATTCAAAAAATCTAGTTCGAGTTCATATAGTACACATAGTTCATATGTAACTCGAGACTAATCATGTGGTGTGCTGTGAAGATAATACACAAACGATGGTTTAACTTGACAATAATGATTGTCAGTGTCAAAACCAGCGAATCTCGGGTAGGGGGTCCCGAACTGTGTGTCTAAGGCGGATGGTAACAGGAGGCAGGGGACACAATGTTTTCCCAGGTTCGGGCCCTCTTGATGGAGGTAAAACCCTACGTCCTGCTTGATTGATATTTATGATATAGGTAGTACAAGAGTAGATCTACCACGAGATCAGAGAGGCTAAACCCTAGAAGCTAGCCTATGGTATGATTGTATGTTGTCCTACGGACTAAACCCTCCTGTTTATATAGACACCGGAGGGGGCTAGGGTTACACAAGGTCGGTTACAAAGGAGGAGATATACATATCCGTACTGCCTAGCTTGCCTTCCACGCCAAGTAGAGTCCCATCCGGACACGGCACGAAGTCTTCAATCTTGTATCTTCATAGTCCAACAGTCCGGCTGTCCGGAGACCCCCTAGTCTAGGACTCCCTCAGTAGCCCCCGAACCAGGCTTTAATGACGATGAGTCCGGCGCGCAGTGTTGTCTTCGGCATTGCAAGGCGGGTTCTTCTCCGATCTTCAAGTTTGCGTAAGTAGTGTCCGGCTCCATAAATGTTGAACCTCTTGGCTTCTGTGCCCAGTAAGGGCTATCTCCCACGCGTCGAATGAATATGAGGCGCCAGGACGTTTTTTATATTCGCCCCCCTAGCCAAATAAATAAATTGTCTATTAAAGGGATAGGGATTCTTAGATCCGATCTACACCTTCCTCCCCTCAGTGAGAATCCATCAGAACGCGTTTCAGAAAGATCCATTCCAGCATGGCCGACCTCCGCAGCTCCTCCTCCCGCCCCCGTAGCCCTAAGCTTGGTGATTGGGAGAGGTGTTCAGTCCCACATAGTCGATTGGTCGAATTGCATACCAAAGGATTTCTTCCTCCAGCATACATGGTGCCCGTTCGAGCCGGGCTCGCCACCTACAATGGCGGGGAGCAGGCGGAGAACTTCCCCTATCCCTCCATGGGGGAACGGGTTTGCCTTGTTCCTTACTTACTAAGGGGACTCAGATTTCCAATTCATCCGTTCCTCCGCGGAATCCTGGAGTTCTACGGCCTCCAACTACACAATCTCACCCCTGCCTCCATCCTACACATTGCTGGCTACGTTGCTATCTGCGAGTTGTTCCTGGGCTGCGAGGCTCACTTCGAGCTGTGGAAAAGGCTATTTTGCCTCATTCCTCGCACACAGAGGGAATCACTTTATCAAGTGGGCGGAGCCGAAGTATGGCGCATCGCCGATACCGGATATCTGTCCGGTACCCCGAAGAAGCCGTCCAAAGAGTAGCCTTCAGAATGGTTTTATATGGAGGACGTTCCCCTTCCGGACCCTGTTCGGCGGGGTCTTCCTGAGTTCAGCAATGCTCCCCTGAAGAAGCACCGAAGTTGGTGCCCACGGAGCCCCCAGGTGGAAGACGATAGAGAAGTCCTCTATCTGATGAACCGGATTAAGGCACTGGCTCAGTCAGGATTGACAATAACCGAAGTTATGTCGATTTGCATAATGCGGGGAGTGCAACCACTTCAATATCGTGGGCACCCCTTGTGGTGTTTCAACGGGGAGGATGACGCCACCCTCTACGGGCGTAAGGGTCCGGGCGATGCTGCCGCATTAGCCAAAATTCTATCCGAACTGTTCAAGGGAGAGGAGGAGGAGTTCACCCGCATGAAGCCACGGGACAGATTCTCCATGTACAATCCTCCAAGCTGGGTAAGCTATATCCCCTTATTTCCATCTTCCCGCGTTTTCCATTGTAGGTATTCACCTTGCCAATTTACGGCAGGAGCTGCGAAAGGCCATAAAGGAGGTCAGGAGCCCTTCTCCACAACCGGAGGACCCTGACCGGGCCCTCGACTCCAGACTCGAAGAAGATCCGGTTATCTCCGTGGAGCTGATAAACTGGCAGTTCTATCAGTTGAGCTGCGACGATGCCATGGTGGCCATTACGGCCGACTATCCCGGATTGCTCCCTGCATCGCATGTAAGAAGAACCGAAAAGTCCCAACTCAAAAAGGTAGGATCCCCTTTTGGACACTTCGCCCACCATATTTACATGGCCTTTTTTACAGGGAAGGCATTCGGGACGCCCTACAACAACACGCCAACAGGAGGCACCGAGGCAGGGTAGGCCAAAAAGGAAGGCGGTTAGGACGGAGACGCCGGTGCAAAGGTACAACAAACCCCGCTCCGTGGTTGTCATCTCCTTCAAAATATAATGACGCCCGTGTTTCTTTAACAGAAAGAACGCTCGCCGGAATATGTCCGGCGATGTTGCCGATCACGCTTCCACCAGTCGGGCACCAGGACCGGACACGGAGACAGAAGCCGATATGGGGCAGGCGCCGGATAATCCCCCTGCAAAGGATGTGGATAGGTTATCTGCTACAAACATAGAAGTGGAAAGTGCCATGAATCATAGGCGCCGCCGGGCCGTACTCCGTGACGCTTGTTTCTCACCAGAGGCGTTTGATGCCTTTTATTCTGGAGAGGCGTACCTCCGTGCCGCTCAAGATGGTCTAGCCAGAGCCACGGATCAGTATGTGAAGGATGTACGGGTGAGTGAATCTGACGATTTGTATATATCAGTAGCCACTGAGACTTGAAACAGTTAGCAGAACTGATTTAAGGATCATCTTTATTGTGTAGGTTCTTACAGAGAAGAATACTAGGCTGTCCCAGGAGCTGGAGGAATGCAAGACCCAACTGCGGGCCGCTATTGCCGCATTGCAGGAATAGAAAAAGCCTCCTGCTGGTAACATTTTAAAAAATGATGGTTACCATATAGTGCGCGGCATGGCTGCAAATCTAACAGTAGATTTTGCAGATGAATCCGAAGAAAATCCGGAGGACCAACATGTTATGCGACAGCTAGAAGCTGGCAAACGCGTGCTGACTGAGGTTAGGCGGGAGAAAAACAATCTCCAAGATGCCCATATAAGGCTGAACGTGGAACTAAAAGACGTTCGGAGCCAGCTTGCAGACTCCAAGAAGGAGAATAAGAGGCTTCAACGCAGAATTTTTAGTAAGTGCTTGAACGAATCCTTTAAAGGTATTCGACGAAGAAGCCGACTAACAGCGTTATGTCTGTAGGTATGCTGACGGGTCGTCCCGCGGAGGAAATGCCCGGGTCTGTGGGTGATCTTCTGTCCGAGCTGTCACATCTGCACGAACAAGTTCGGCAGGTGATGCAGGGTGTTTCCCAGGTCTTGTGGTCGTCCGTCTCTCTGCCAGAGGGTGTTGCGGAGCTTGCGGAGAAGCTCAAAGGAGCGTGGTGGCGCTTCTGATTATGGAAGATATCAGCCTGCCGATAGGGTGCCAAAGAAGCCTGGGCCATGGTGAAGACGCGGTATACCAAAGGAGACCCAAATCACATGGCCGAGGTCGGACCTGTGGGGCCCGACGGAAAAGAGATTCCCGCTAGCTTAGTTTATGGGCAAGTAGAATTAGCCGCAAAGTATTCCCAACAGGATTGTAAGCTAGACCGCCTGTTGGATGGTATAGAAGAAGAATTTAGTCAGTCTGCATGACTATGTAATTGAAGTGACATGTATAATGCCTTCTAGCCGGATTGTAGATCATTTGTCGTTGCGGACCTTTTCGCTTCAGCCTCCGGGCCCAATAGTCCGGAGTGTATCCGAATACCCACTCAGTTATATAAGAACAGGGGTATGCGTGGAGACTAGGCGTAGGGGTCATTAGTGCTTTATCAGACAAGTGCCCAACTAGTTATGTTATATTACATGGGTAGTAAGAAACATCTTCCAGGGAGAATAGTTCCGTTAAGGGTTCCTTTCCCTATGCAAGCATGCCCTAAAGTGCATGTCCGGACTGCGATAGGAAACGCAGGAAAAACATCTGGGGGCAGATATGAAAAATAAAAAATCATCTTTTGTTCACCGACCAAATAGTCCCTTAAGAACGCTAGCTTTCGGCTTCACCCAGTATGAGGTACACATCCGGCTGAACCGGCGGTAACAATCGCAGAGGTGCTCCCCTTATGCCCTAGCCGAATTAACGGGAATGTAGGGCATAAATACAAGAGCCAGGCGACCCAGCTTGGCCAAAACTTAAGTCATATTGATGCATATAATGGTGAAAAAAGGTACATGCGAAAGTATAACACATGTGTTGGGCCTGAAGCCCGGATAAATAATTTAAGCTTCTGTGAAAGAAGCCCCCAGGTATGAAGAGTGCGGCTAGCGCATCTGTCATGTGCGAACAAGGCACAAGGTGACCCTTGAAGGCCTAGAGAAATAAGAAAAGAAAGAAAGAAAGTAAAACAAGACAGATAATGCATTTGTGAAAAATGGACAAAGGGAGGGGACTAACATAGAGTCCGGTGCTAGGCATAGAATCTTCGGAGCCTGGCCGCGTTCCATGGGTTTGGCTCGAGTCGACTAGTCGATGCATCCCGCAGTCGGTATGTCCACCGGTCAGAACTTGGTCAATAATGAAGGGACCTTCCCATTTGGGCTCGAGCTTGTTCTTTTTCTTATCCGGCAGGCGTAGAACTAGTTCGCCAACATTATAAGTTTTGGCCCGTACTTCTCTGCTTTGGTATCTGCGAGCCTGTTGCTGATAAAATGCAGAACGGGCTTCGGCTACGTCGCGCTCCTCCTCCAAGGTGTCCAGACTGTCCTGCCGATCGAGCTCGGCTTCTCTTTCTTCATACATGCGCACTCTAGGTGAGTCATGAATTATGTCATAGGGCAAGACTGCCTCTGCGCCGTACACCTTTATGAAAGGTGTATATCCGGTACTATGATTCGGCGTGGTCCGCATCCCCCAGAGTACGGAGTCGAGCTCCTCTACCCAGTGTGTGTTAGACACCATTAAGGAACGCACTAATCTAGGTTTAATGCCGCTCATTATAAGACCGTTTGCTCGCTCGACTTGGCCGTTGGTTTGTGGGTGATAGACTGAGGCATAATTGAGCTTGATGCCCATTTTGCTGCACCAGAGTTTTACCTCGTCGGACATGAAGTTCGTGCCATTATCAGTGATGATGCTGTGGGGGACGCCATAACGGTGTACAACCCCGGATATGAACTCTATCACCGGTCCGGATTCGGCTGTTTTAACTGGTTTGGCCTTTATCCATTTGGTGAATTTATCCACCATGACCAATAAGTATTTTTTTCTTGTGAGTTCCCCCTTTAAGGGGTCCAACCATGTCGAGCCCGCAGACTGTAGAGGGCCATGTGATGGGGATTGTTTGGAGGGCGGTGGGTGGCATGTGGCTTTGATTTGCAAAGAGCTGGCAACCGGCGCAACGTTGGACCAAGTCCTGTGCATCTGCCCGGGCCATTGGCCAATAGAATCATGTACAGAAGGCCTTGCTTACAAGAGCCCGGGCTGTGGTGTGATGACCGCCGTGTCCGACGTGAATTTCTACCAAAAGATTCCGTCCTTCCTCTTCGGAGATGCACCTTTGAAGGACTCCGGTAGTGCTTTTCTTGTACAATTCTCCCTCATGGACCCTGTAGGCCCTGGATCGCCGCACTATGCAGCGTGCCTCATTTTGGTCCTCCGGAAGTTCCTGTCTAGTTAGGTAGGCCAGGAATGGTTCTGTCCACGGGGCAATAATGGCCATTATTTCGTGGGCTGAAGGTGTTATTTCGGTGGCGGAGCCTCTGATTGTGTTAGAGAGTTCGGTATCGGGTAGTTTGGCCGGGTCCGGACTGTTACCGGTGTCCCCTTCCCATACTACGGATGGCTTGAAAAGCCTTTCCAAAAATATGTTGAGAGGGACCGCGTCGCGTTTTGTGCCGATGCGGGCGAGGATATCCACCGCCTGATTGTTTTCCCGAGCCACATGGTGAAATTCGAGTCCCTCGAACCGAGCTGACATTTTTAGGACGGCATTTCGATAGGCTGCCATTTTCGGATCCTTGGCGTCAAAATCTCCGCTTATTTGGGATATTGCGAGGTTTGAATCCCCACGCACCTCTAGGCGTTGAATGCCCATGGAGACTGCCATTCGAAGACCATGCAATAGAGCTTCGTATTCGGCTGCATTGTTGGAGTCTGTATACAATATTTGCAGTATGTACCGAACGGTATCTCCGGTTGGGGACGTCAGGACGACACCAGCCCCTAGACCGGCCAACATTTTAGAACCGTCAAAGTGCATGATCCAATTGGAGTATGCGCCATACTCTTTAGGGAGTTCGGCCTCCATCCATTCGGCGACGAAGTTGGCCAATACTTGCGATTTGATGGCTCGTCGACGTTTGTATGTTATGTCGAATGGGAGGAGCTCAATGGCCCATTTGGCAATCCGGCCCGTAGCGTCGCGGTTGTTTATAATATCATTAAGTGGCACTTCCGAGGCTACTATAATCGAACACTCTTGAAAGTAGTGTCGCAGTTTCCGCGATGCCATGAATACCGCGTATGCTACCTTTTGGTAATGTGGGTGCCGTGATTTGCATGGAGTGAGGACAGTGGATACATAATATACCAGCTTTTGAAGAGGGAATTTGTGTCCGTCCTCTTCCCGTTCGACAACGAGCACCGCGCTTACAACTTGATGAGTTGCCGTAATGTATAACAGCATTGGTTCGCCGATGTTTGGTGCGGCCAGGATTGGGTTGGTTGCCAAAATGGCCTTTATTTCTTACAATCCGGCTGTGGCCACGTCCGTCCACTTGAAGTGTTCGGTGCGCCGAAGGAGGCGATGGAGGGGTAAAGCCTTTTCTCCTAAGCGGGAGATAAAGCGGCTTAGAGCCACCACGCATCCAGTTAACTTCTGGATTTGTTTGAGGTATGTTGGGGTAGCCAACTGTGACAATGCTCGGATTTTGGCCGGATTAGCTTCAATACCTCTACTGGAGACAATGAATCCCAGGAGCTTTCCGGCTGGTACGCCGAAAACACATTTTTACGGATTGAGCTTGATGTCATATGTTCGAAGGTTGTCGAATGTGAGCCTCAAGTCGTCTATCAAAGAGTCGACGTGTTTGGTTTTGACGACCACATTGTCTACGTATGCCTCTACTGTTTTGCCAATTTGTTTCTCCAGGCATGTCTGAATCATGCGCTGATATGTTGCATCGGCGTTTTTGAGCCCAAAAGGCATTGTGTTGAAACAGAAGGGACTGTATGGTGTGATGAATGCCGTTGCATCTTGGTTGGACTCCGCCATCTTGATTTGGTGGTAACCGGAGTATGCGTCGAGGAAACACAATGACTCGTGTCCTGCGGTAGCATCAATAATTTGATCGATGCATGGGAGGGGGAAGGGATCCTTTGGGCAAGCTTTATTGAGGTCTTTGAAATCGACACAAAGGCGCCAGGATTTGTCCTTCTTTGGTACCATCACCAGGTTTGCTAGCCAGTCCGGATGTTTTATTTCTCTAATGAATCCGGCCTCCAATAACTTGGCTAGTTCTTCTCCCATGGCATGTCTCTTAGGTTTGGAGAAACGCCGAAGAGCTTGCTTGACCGGCTTGAATCCCTTTAGGATATTGAGGCTATGCTCGGCCAGCCTGCGTGGGATTCCTGGCATGTCTGAGGGATACCAGGCGAATATGTCCCAGTTCTCGCGCAGGAACTCTCGTAGTGCGGTGTCCACAACGGGGTTTAACTGTGCCCCGATGGAGGTTGTTTTTGTAGGGTCCATTGGGTGGACTTGGAATTTGACTATTTCATCCGCTGGTTTAAAAGAGGTGGACTTGGATCTCTTGTCGAGTATCACGTCGTCCCTGTCCACTGTGGAGCATAGCATGGTTAATTCCTCGGCCGAGAGGGCTTCGGATAATGCCTCGAGGGCCAAAGCGGCTGTTTTGTTTTCGGCGCGGAGTGCTGTGTCCGGATCACTGGCGAGAGTGATGATTCTGTTGGGCCCGGGCATTTTAAGCTTCATGTACCCATAATGGGGTACGGCTTGGAAGATTGTAAACGCCTCCCGTCCTAAAAGAGTGTGATAGCCACTGCTGAATGGGGCCACTTGGAATGTAATTTCTTCGGACCTGTAATTGTCCGGGGTGCCGAATACCACATCTAGTGTGATTTTCCCAGCACAGCGTGCTTCCCGGCTGGGGATAATTCCTCTAAAGGTTGTACTACTTTGCTCGATGCGGTTCCGGTCTATTTCCATCTTTTGAAGAGTTTCCTCATAGATGAGGTTTAGTCCGCTGCCGCCGTCCATGAGTACTTTAGTGAGTCGAAAGCCGTCCATGATTGGACTGAGGACTAGTGCGGCTGGTGCTCGGGCTGTTCGGAATTTAGGTTCGTCACTGGCATTGAAGGTAATAGTTGTGTCCCTCCATGGATTTATTGCTGCTACGTGCCAGATTTCAGCCATGCTGCAGAGTGTTCGCTTGCGCCTATTATTTGACGCGAAGGTCTCGAACACTGTTAACACCGTATTGCTATCCAAGGGATGGTGCTCTGTGGTATTTGGGATAAGAAGATCCTCACCACTTTTGGCCACCTGCCAGAGTATCCAACATGCTCTAAGGCTGTGCGTTTGTATTGTATCCGATGTGCTATGAATTTTGCAGGGTCCATTGAGCCATCCCTCCAGTACGGTTCCATGCCCTATAGAGGGTTTTTGCTTTTTGGTAGTTGACCCAGGTGTATTGTGATAATGCACCCTTTTATTTCGGACTGGGTTTGTATTCAGGGCCGGATTATCACAAAAGTTTGTTTCGGTTTTCCAGGCACTTTCCATCGCACAGTACTTTCGTACTATGGATGCCGAATCAGCGAAGCGTGTTATATCGCGGTGATTTATCGCATTAAGGATTCCCTTGTCCGTGCAATTACTGTAGAAAAATGAGATCGCGTCTTCCTTGTGACAGTCCTTAACATTGTTCATTGCAAGGAGGAATCTGGCCCAATAGTGATGTACTGTTTCCTGGGGCTCTTGCCTGATGTGAGAAAGATCGCTTATGTTTGGGTGGGTGGGTTGAATTGAATCTGAACCCACTCCCGATCTGGGATCCAGGGGTCGAGGAGTTTCCAATTTTGGAAGTTCCGATTCCGGGGTGTTACCCGATAATCCCAGTCCACTGCCTGACTCAAGGTTCAGGGGTTGGATGTTGTCCTCCTGCAAACGGGCGTCCGGCTCGGAGAGCTCAGGAATCCGAAAAAAATTGGTCCTCAAGATAGAGTAAAGGTCGCCGTGTTGTTCCTCCACCACTGCAACATGATGGGTGATCGGTGGAGAGTTAATCTCCCTTTGGTCCGGTTTAAGCCCAATCCGATCATAGTCCGTAGTGACTCCCAAGGCGGCGATGCGATCCAAGAGCTCGTTTAAGGAGGCAAGCTCCATTGAATCCATCTGTTCGGCGAGTGCCGATTTGACGTGGAGGCTGTTTTCGATGACCCGAGAAGTCATCGTCCGCGCGGCGGCCGAACAGGCGGTCATGATGAACCCGCCTAGCCGGAGAGTTTGGCCGACAGCCAAAGCTCCCTCGATAGAAGTACCACCTTTAAAGACGAGACGAGACATCCTTCCTTCTGGCGACAGCACAGAGGAACTCCCAATGAAAGCACCAATGTCGGTGTCAAAACTGGCGGATCTCGGGTAGGGGGTCCCGAACTGTGCGTCTAAGGCGGATGGTAACAGGAGGCAGGGGACACAATGTTTTACCCAGGTTCGGGCCCTCTTGATGGAGGTAAAAGCCTACGTCCTGCTTGATTGATATTGATGATATAGGTAGTACAAGAGTAGATCTACCACGAGATCAGAGAGGCTAAACCCTAGAAGCTAGCCTATGGTATGATTGTATGTTGTCCTACGGACTAAACCCTCCGGTTTATATAGACACCGGAGGGGGCTAGTGTTACACAAGGTCGGTTACAAAGGAGGAGATATACATATCCGTACTGCCTAGCTTGCCTTCCAGGCCAAGTAGAGTCCCATCCGGACATGGGACGAAGTCTTCAATCTTGTATCTTCATAGTCCAACAATCCGGCCAAAGGATAGAGTCCGGCTGTCCGGAGACCCCCTAATCCAGGACTCCCTCAATGATGATTGTAGATCTTATTAAAACAGAGGAACGAATTCAAATGCTTTGACCTCACAACAATCATTACTGTAGATCTTATTCAAATAGAGAAAGGAATTCAAATTTAGTTCATATTGAAGCGGTAGTATATACGTTTGGAATGCACTAAAACGTTCATTTGAGTAGTAGGTTGCATGCATTATACACGTAGCGAAATATTTTAATTGAACATAACATGAATTCAAAGTTTTGAATGACATTTGTAGTGCGCATTGATTTGGTACAGTACATGTTAGGCTTGTCCGGAAATTTCAACCCGCGCCTTGTTAGCTCGAAATATTTAAGATATATCTTTGTCTCGTTGTGCTCCGACAACTCCCTCCATCTCAACCCGCGCCTTACTATTCCGAAATTACAATGCGCACGAAAACTCCCACCTCCTGTGAAATCTCGACACGCGAAATGCCCGTGGTACCCCTGAACCAAAAGAACCGCCTCAAATCGGTGGGGGTACTTTCGTAACTTACCCCACATTTTGGACAAGCGTGTCTCTAAGCCATGGTTCCCCACTGCCATTCCATCCGCCCACCCATTCGTACACCGAAGCCGCGAAAACCCGCGACGAAACCCCACACCCTGCTCCGTCCGCCACCCAGCCGGAGCCTCTTCCCCAACGACTTCGTCCACAGCAACACCTCGACATCCCTCATCCACCGTACCGGATGAGGATCCGTCGTCGATCTCATCGTCCCGCCGGTTCAGCCACCCCGTCCTCCACCTCCAAGGAGCTGCCCCGACGTTCCCCTCGTCTTTCGCGCCACCTCCATTCCCACACCACTGTCTTCACCTGCACCACCGGAAGAGCATCATCATCACCGTTTCCTCCGATGAAGCTGCGGCCTAATCGGCGCCACCAAAGAGGTTGTACACTAATTACTGCATTTTCTTCTTGATTTGATGTCACGGTGCTGCCGGCACTCGGTCCCGAGCCGACATGGCGCGTCTCCATCCACGGCGGCGTCGCCGGCCACTTCCTCCATGGAGTCGCTCCCTCGGCGGCGACGTCCACATCAGTAGGAGCTGCTGCTGCTTTAGCTCTCGCTCGCGCTGCTGCTCTGCTCTTGCTCTTGGTCCCCTGCCTGGTCTGCTCTTGCTATTGCTCTTGCTCACACTGCTGCTCTCGCTCTTGCTATTGCTTGCAATGCTGCTCCGATTTAGCTACACTTCAGTCGACTGAATCGACTTTTGGGTTAGTCAATTTTCAGGGGGGGGCTCGCCGGGGTGAAGGAAGAACCAGCCGCAGTGGGGAGGGGGGCTCGCCGGAGAGGTACCCCACTATCTATCTTAGGGCTCAGGATGGGGGCGGTGGTCGCCGGCGGTGGCGGGGCGTTGGCAGGGCGGTGGCATGGGGATCACCGGAGAAAAAGCTCGGCACGGGGGGCCTAGAGGGATGGCCGGGGTGGCGGCGGACCGGCGGTGGGGAGTGTTTTCGGGGTGGGCGGGGCGGCACACCGCCGGCCGCGGGCGGCGGGGGGCTACTGTTTGGCCGGTGGTGGCTGGCGGCTCAGGGGGGTGGAGGTTGATGATGAACCGTAGACCCTTGATTTCGTATCCAACGGCTGCAAAATCGACTGACCAGAGATGAAAAAGTCAGTCAATCGACGTGTAGCCTCACCTTGCTAGTGTGTTCAGTTTCGACAGCAAAATTCAGTTTCGACAGCAAAATTCAGTTTCGATAGTTAAGTTCAGTTTCGACAGTTAAGTTCAGTTTCGACAGTTATGTTCAGAGATGAGCGGCTGATGTATTTTACATCTAGCACTTTGTGGTTATGTATTTTACGTCATGTATTGGAGATGCTATTAGAATTCCACTCAGGTTAACGTTGTTCATTGTCTCTCTTGTCCTGCTTCAGCCTCGGCATCGTACAACTCACCGGAGCTGCTCCAATGAAGAACCCTCCATCACGGCGGAGCAGTACCTCGGGCTCCATCTCCAGACGCCTAAGATCTTCTTCCCCTCCTCCGACAGCAAAGTCATCCAGAGCATCCTCACCGGCCAACCCAATCACGCTGAGATCGACATGGCTTTGCCAAAGAGGTTGTACACTTGTTGCATCTCTTTTTTACTCTACATGTTATATATATTGTCCACTGAGCACACGGATTTGTTCCTTTAGTGTCTCCTTGAAAGAAAAAACGTAGGAATTTTAATTTTCACTTGTCCCCCTTTTCAAATTCCTATTCATGAAGCACAAGACTAAGAGATAGTAGCATAATAGCATTATAACCATACATTTTCTTGTGGTTTGACTTAATCTCACCATGCTTCTTTGCATCCTGTGATCTTCCAATTGTTGTGAATCAAACACCCATATTGGCAGAAATCCTGTGTTTTTAAATTCTCTGTTTTGCACGTGCATTCCATATCCTATTCCTGTCTATTTCCTATCCCTGCATTGTTGGAATCCTCCAATTCAAATGAGCCCTTACAGAATTACTTCTCTTACAGATAGTTGTCAAAGAAAACCTTGCGTGGTTTGTCCCGCTCCTGCTGCACCGTCGTCCACCCCAGCTCAGCTGCTCCAACGACAGAAGGGTCCAGCACAACAGGGATCCGGCCTCCAGACTATCTTTCTCCGCCTTAGATCTTCTTCCCCACCGCTGGCAGCCATGAAAACTGCATTACCATCATCAACCGAGCAGATGACCTCGAGGACTACACAGGTCCGCAAGAGAGGTCGCACTCTTTCATGTCTGCTTACGTTATGCATCACTTAATATTACATGCTACTTTATCGTCCTGTTCACCGATTAGACTCTGAGTCAGCTCCAAACTAATGGTCAAACTTGAGTTTTTAAATGGTTGTGGGGTACATATCGGGGCCGCTATCAATAGTATCTATCTACTATCTGGTTAATCTCCGGTGTCTACTATGAGTTTCATGTTGGCTGGGAAACAAACAGTAAAGAAGCCATTATCTGTATTTTTTAACTGAAGACATTATCTGTCTGCTATTATTGATTTTGGGTCTATCCACAGGTTGCTACCATCACTCTGGATTTCTACATGCACTCCTTACATAATCTCACTATGTTTTATTCCTATGCATGACAGTTATTGTAAACAATGGAACTGAACATGTCGAGCAAAAGAGACGAGTCTTGTGTGGCAATAAAATTTCATGCAGACGTCGCTCCATGGTAGGCGCAAAGGCAGCCCCCCTCCACGCATTTCAGATTGTAATCGAGAGGAAGATATCTATTCTGAGGGGGATTCAGAAGGAGAAGACAACTCCTATTTACCCCCTGAGGTCTTCGCTCTAACTTGGCATGCTGATGTTGGTTATATCATGCATATGGTGTCTTGCATTGCTTACTTTATACATCAAATATGTCATCTTCTTAGTTTAGACATCCTTTGTGTGAATGCCATCTGTTTAGTTTATTCATCGTTTATGTGAATTATGCAACGCCATCTTGTTTAGCCAGGCATCATATATGTGAATTTTGCAATGCCATCCTGCTTAGCCAGTCATCTTATATGTAAATTATATCAGGCCATCCTTTTTTTCGTTACATATTACATTTGTCAACAATGTTAGTACATTCAACTACTCTTCGTGTGCATCAGCCATTTGACACGGTGATGGCAAATTCTGGAGTGAAAACAAGGTCTTCAGAGCAGACTATGCTATCTGACGAAGCGCATATCTCGCTGGTTACGGATAGCTCCTCAGAGGAGGATTCAGAGACAGATGACCAGTCCTATTCCCCCCGAGGTGTATGCTCTAACTTGGCAGGGTTATGTTGCTCATATCGTGCGTATGGTGTCTCGCATTGCTATGTCATTTGATTAGTTTAGACATGCTTTGTGTGAATGCCACCTGTTCAGTGTCTAATTACCATATATGTGAATTATGCATTGACATCTTGTTGCAAGACATTATATATGTGAATTATACAATGCTATCTTGTTGCAAAGGCATTATATATGTGAATTATGCAATGCCATGTTGTTTAGCCAATCATCATGTTTGTAAATTATATCATGCTATCATTTTTTTGTATTACGTGTTCCATTTGTCGGCAACGTTTGTATATTCAACTACTCTTCCTGTGCATCAGCCATTTGAAGCGGTGATGGAAGTATATGGAGTGAAAACAAGGTATTCAGAGCAGACAATGCTACCTGCTGAAGCAAACATCTTGCTGGTTACAGAGAGCTCCTCAGAGGAGGATTCAGACACTGATGACCAGTCCTATTTCCCCCTGAGGTCTATGCTCAAACTTGGCAGGGTTATATTACGCATGTCATGCATGTTGTCCTGCATTTCTTAGTTTTTACATCATATATGGATTGACATCTGCTTACTTGCTTACTATATAAATCATATATTTGAATTATATCATGACATCATGTTTACATAGTACATACACATCATCTATCTGAATTATGGCATGGCAACCCATTTAATAAAGACATCATATAGTTATATCATCTCATCCTGTTTAGTGTTTACAGTCATCATATTTTGAATTATTGCATTCTATCCGTGAATGTATGTGAATTATGGCATGCCAACCTATTTAATAAACACATTATATAGTTATGTCATCTCATCCTGTTTACATAGTCTCATATTTTGAACTATGTCTTTCCATCTTTTTTAGTTAGCCATCATAATGCGCAATTGTGTCATGCTATCCTATTTAGTTAGCCATCATATATGTGAAATTGTGTCATGCTATCATGTTTGGTTAGACAACATAAATATGAATTATTTCATGCCCTCTTTTATTCCCCACTATCCATTGCACCTGTCTATCATACAATGTCTATACTTTCAATTACTTTTCTTGTTTATCAGCCATTTGAATTGGAGAGTGTGATGGCAGTATCTAAGGGAGTAACAACACGGTCTTCAGAAAAGATAGTGCTACCAGTTGATGCAGATAGAACCACAGTTGTACTTGCCCAAGGACCAGATCCACCACACATAACCTAGACTCTCGCAGATTGTACCCCTACCTAGTTGGACAAAGAACCAACTACACCCCTTCTAACCCCAACCCCGACAGATAGTAACCCAGTTCCAGTTGACACAACACCGTCTCCACCACAGAGCACCCAAACACGAGCAGTTAGTAAGGGAACTACAGTGCCCAAAGCACGAGGACCACCACTTCGAATCCCAACTCAATGCTTAAAGGAGAAGAAGATTTGTTCTCAGGTCAGGTTCTGTAGCTATGGTTCATACTCCTTTGTTCTTGCATTACTGTATTTACTCATACCAACTATTTTCAAATTTGAAGGATGGAATTGAAACTCCAATGGCGCAACAGGCATGTTTTAAACCTGTTTCTTTAACTGGTTTGCTGTTGTAACCTGCTCTATGTTGATTTTAGTTTCAGTTGAATAAACAGTTATGTTCTCATGTCATGCACATTACAAGTGTTGTTATTGCTCTATAGTTACCCACACTTATATTCTGTCTATTCTGCTTTGTCTTGAACAAATATTATTTGAATTGTGTCTCTATCTTGATTTGGCAACAAAAACTAGAATGATATAGACCATAAAGTGACCATGGTACATAGATATATGTTTGTTTCATGCCGTTATCCTGTCCACTTTACTACTGAACTCATTTACCAAAATGAGTTTCATATACAACATGGTAAACATGTGATGTGTCTGCTTGTTTCTCTTTTAGAATGCGGACAAAATATTGGAGAACAGTACCGCATTATCCAATGGTAAAGGGAGTAATGCAGATAAGGTTCAAGATAGTGAGACATCCCTGTTGGTCTCCAAGAAAGCTGATAAAAACTATCTTGACGAAAGTGAGGGAACCCAAAAGTCCTGTCTTGATGTAGTGTTCGAGTTACTGGCCACTACTGCTGGCACAAGGTCTTCGAACTCGCTGCCTGAATCAGTTCGTCTTCTTGAGTCTCAACTTCAAGTTGAAAGACATCGATCAGATGTGCTGCGACAGGAAGCTGAAGGACTGAGGAAGTCCCTTCAGAATTCATATGCATATTTTCTGGTGCAACAGCAAGTGCTGGAGGATTTAAGCGCCAAACAAGAGAAAGTTAATAAGCTTGCTAAGCATCTTGCCAGCATTATGGGTACCCAGGATATTGTTTCTTGAGATCTTCTGAAGTGGTTTCAGTTCTGGATTTGTCTTACTGCGGCATTTATTTGCGTTGGTCGCCAACTTTGACAACCAGTGTATATGATATGCTACTTTGTTCCCTATATTTGCACTGGTGGCGAACTTTGATGCCTAGTGGATGTAATATGTGTAATAGCCGTGATAGCCTAGTGTTAGTTGCTTGCTTATTTATTTCCTTGTTGTCTTGTTTATTTGTTTGCTTGTAGTCATTGCAGTTCTTTTTCCGCGGATAGCTAGTGGCTGCAATAACCTATTTTTTTAAACTAGGCCATAATAACCATGGGCTAATATTTACTATAGTGACACTGGGCCTCCTACTGGCCATAGAAACAGTGGGCCTTCTACGGGCTGTAGAAATGATGGGCCTTCTACGGGCTGTAGAAACAATGGGCCTTCTGTGGGCCGTATCATCGATGGGCCTTATATGGCCGTATGATCGATTGGCCAAACATGGGCCAAACAGATCGTATTATGGCCGTAAACGGGCTAGATTTGGAATCGTCCGTTCATGGGCCGACCATAACGGGCCATCATTAATAGGCCGTATTTGATGACGCTATGAAAACAGCCCAACGTATTAACGGACCACAAACGGGCCGACTATAACCACGGGCTGAATTTGGCCCACAAGCAAAAAATGACAGTAACGGGCCGTAAGTAAACGAATGCTGGAAATGAGCCCAAGAATAATGGGCTCTGAGAAGGCCGAAAGATAACATGGGCTGGAAACGGCCCAACAGAATAACGGGTCGTTAATGGGTATAAAGTGATACACTGTTCATTATGGGCTAGTTTCACCACGGGACGTTAATGGGTGTAAAGTGATACACTATTCATTATGGGCCAGTTTCACCACGGGTCGTTAATAGGCCAAGAGTTACATAGGGCCTCATATGGGCCGAAAGACGTCATGGGCCATACATGCGCCACAAGTGAAAACGGGCTGGAATCATATTGGATGGCCCAGATGACGCTACTGGGCCTAACTCGGATAGGGTGTAACGGGCCTTGGGTTAGCGGGCTGTAAATGGGCTATATATGAACAGGCCGTTAACAGGCTTTCCATAGGCCGGCCCGCCACCTTTTGACCAAGTCAAACGGGCCGGCCTTTTCACAGGAATGGGCCTCTGTTGGGTCGTGCCACGTGTGGACGTATCATAGGCGCCTTCCGTCCAATGAGTGGATGACATCTATCCCAACGATGAGCCGACACGTGTTTCCTCTAGCAAATGATGATTTTACACGTGGAAAATCCCCATTGGTCGGGGCTGTTAACGGGTTATCGGATCCAAAACCCGACCCGATAGCTTAACAGCGTTCCGTTATGGTGGATGCCACGTGTCGGTCACCCTTGACGAAAGCACTTCTGTGACGCACGATTTATCGTCATGGAAGGGGACACTTCCGTGATGATAATTTTGGTAATGTCATGGAACACTTCTATGATAGCACAGGTATGACTATCTTGATTCTGTCATAAAATCGTCATGGATGTACATGCATGACAAAAAACGCGACCTACTGTGACAAACACGTATCATCACGGAAGTGTATTTTTTGTAGTGGTGGGGGCGCGCCTACCCCCTGGGCGCGCCCTCCTGCCTCGTGGCCGCCTCACGGAGTTCCAGACTTCCACTCCAAGTCTCCTGGTTTGCTTTCGGTCCAAGAAAGATCATCGCGAAGGTTTCATTCTGTTTGGATTCCGTTTGGTATTCCTTTTATGCGGAACACTGAAATAGGCAAAAAAACAAAAACTGGCACTGGGCCGCCGGTTAATAGGTTAGTCCCGAAAATAATATAAAAGAGCTTATTAATGCCCATTAAACATCCAAAACAGATAATATAATAGCATGGAACAATCAAAAATTGTAGATAGGTTGGAGACGTATCAGTTGACGCAGCTAATTTCAGACATCTCTACATGATAATACATTGCATATCCCTTGCGCATATTTAAACCACCAATTAACGATTGTGTGCGTAGCATAAACTAGCCATGACTCTGTGTGCTGGACTAGCACACATTCTAAGGGAGCCTAATGTAGTGCACTGGAATTCCTACATGCCACCTACGATTTTGTGTAATGTACTACCTCTGTTCCTAAATATATGTCTTTGTAGAGATTCCAGTATGGACCACATAGAGATGTATATAGATGCATATTCGAGTGTAGATACACTTATTTTGCTCCGTATGTAGCCTGTAGTGGAATCTCTACAAAGACTTATATTTAGGAACAGAGGTACGAGGTAGTATCATGTATGACCTCTACATATCTAATTTAGCAGCCAATAGTAGAAATCATTGTCTGCACAAAGGGATTACTGGTCAAAAATCCTAGCAAAGCACGCAGGTAGGCACACAACAATACAAGAGAGAGAGACGCACTTACAAGATCATAGCAATGCCTCAGTCCAGGATCTTGGTTGGCCAAGCTGTTAGATCCAGAAGAAACATCGTCCTTGTAGTTTTTGCCAACTGCATAACAGGTGATAGCGACATGTTAGTATATTTGAAGTACATCGGGCAGATGATGCTGGACGGGTTTAAAGGTGAAGTACCTAGGCCGTGGCGGGTGCTTGGCATCTTGCCAGATGGTGGGAATCAGGTTAGAAACGTCAAGGGTGATGACGCTACGCTGGCTATCGGGGTCCGGTAAGGAGATCTAGAACCGTCGAGTAGGGTGTTTGTGGAGCGGCTCCGGTAGGGTGGACTATGGTGTGTGCGAAGCGGATTTGTGGCCGTGGACGAGGGTGTCAGTGAAGCTACTCCGGTGGTTGGGTTAAGGATGGTGTCGACGATGCGGATCTGCGGCCATGGACGGGGCGTCAAAAGTTGCTCCGGTAGGTTGGATGAGGGTGCGACGAAGCGGATCTGTGGCCGTGGACTTGTGAGTTGGCAAAGCGGCCCTGGTAGGGTTGAGAATGGTATAGGCGAAGCTACTCTGGTAGGGTTGACGATGGTGTTGGCGAAGCGGCTTCGGTAGGGTTGAGGAAGGTGTCGGGGAAGAGGATCAGAGGCCGTCGACGGGGGCGTCGGTGGGGCGGCTCTGGGAGGTGTGGACGAAGCGTCTCCGGTGGGGAGTACGAATGAGCTGCTACAGATGCGCTGCGGTTGACGAGAGTATCGGCGAAGCAGATCCGACGTTGTGGACAAGGCCGGCACTGAATGGGCTGTGGTACAGTGGTGGATGAGCACTCTACTTGTTTCTAGTGGAGGCGGGGAGGGTAGATGCGGCCGCAGAAGCAGATCCGGCGAGGTGGACGCCGCTGGCAGTGAATGGGCTCTGGTACGCTGATGGATGAGCAGTCTAGAGTTTCGAGAGGGGAGGGGAAGAAAGGCCGATGAAGTATGGATGTCGTGATGTAAGATGCTCTAGTGCAGTGAAGTTAGTCATTTTTGCGGGAGGGGGAGAGGAAATGGGGGTGCCGTGTGGTGGGGGGAACCAGAAGTTACCAAAGCATCCCCGACTTATTATGTAGATGAGGGAGGCACTACTAGGGAAAACCTTATACACAACATCTTAGCAGTAGCGCTGGACAAAATCATGCGCTACTGCTACTTAGTAGCAGTGCCCGTAAATAAACCGCGCTACTGCTATAACTTTAGCAGTAGCACGTACTAGCAAAAAGCGCTTCTGCTATGTTTGAACTGGGCGCACATGGCTAGCCCAACTTAGCAGTAGCGCGTATCCTCGCCCAGCGCTACTGCTATTCTCCTTAGCTGTAGCTCTTTTCTCGCACACGCGCTACTCCTAACCCTACCTTATCCTTCCCACGTGGCCGACCCTCTCTCACTCACTCTCCCTCTCAGTCACTCTCGCCCATGCCGATACCCGTCGTCCGCCGCCGCCGCCGTCGTCCGTCCTCCACCGAGGTACTCCCTCCTTCCCTCCCTCCTCCTCGCATCGCGCCCTCCTCCCTCCTCCTCCCACCGCGCCCTCCGCCTCCGGCCGCCCCTCATCCCTCCTCCTCCGGCCGCCCCTCCTCCCTCCTCCGCTAGTAGCCCTCCTCCCACCGCCCCTCCCTCCTCCTCCTCCTCCAGCCGGCCCCTCCCCCCCTCCTCTGGCCGCCCCTCCCACTCCTCTCTCCTCCCTCCCTCCCTTGTCTCTGTTCTTGCAAATTGTAGGTAATTTAAATGTAGATTTTAGAATGTCGACATTGTAGAATGTAGGTTTTTTAATAGAATAATTTTTTTGACTATTTTAGGTGTTTTGAATAAAATAGATGTAAGAAAATTTAGGGTAGAACTAGGGTAGTAGAATTTTTAGCAAGTGTTTAATAGAACTAGTTTATTTATAGTGAGTGCTTAATAGAACTAGTTTATTTAGTAAGTGTTTAAAATAATTAGTAAGTAAATTAATAAACTAGTTGAACTACTTTATTTTTAGAATGAACTAGTTTTTTTCTATTTATAGTAAGTTTATATTTAGTAAGAACTAGTTGAATTAATAGAACTAGTTGAACATGTCATATTTGTTGTTATTTTTTTATTTTGAACAATTATTCGGGATGTATTAGTGATAACTTATAGGGTTTTTGCTTTTGCAGAAATCAAGGAGCCCCTCCATCATCCCCGCCGTCGTCCCCGTCACCGACCCCCTCCGACCTCGAGGTGTGACCAGCCAAATCTCCATGTCAATATGAGTCCTATCAGATATATATGATGTAGATAAAAACATGTATATCATGTGTTTCTCAAATAGGATATGTGGTTGCCCAAGTGGCTAGTCATGTTCAGGTTACACCTCCGAGTGGCCTATATTTTGCCGGAGTGTTGATTAATTTTTGTTCCGGCAAATTTCAGGCGCTCGATATGTCCTTTTTTAGCAAAGTTCATGCCGGGTTTTTTCGTGAATTCTGGCATGACTTGTGCTAGAATATGTAGGAAATATTGAGTGGCCTGGATTTTCTCAAAAAATAATGATCTAATGTAGGTTTTTTAGTACATATATTCAATTGTACAAGTTTAATCTTTGAATTGTGAACATAGGAAATGTCATACTCAGATGACGAAAGTCTCCCGGGGGAGTGCAGCTGGTGACACGACGATCGAGGTCTGTGCGACAGGTGCCCTCACCTGGATGATGATTGGCGCTTCAGCATTAAGCTCGAGGAGACCTTCGACGTTGAAATGGTACGCAACAATGACAAGTGTTTTTTTTTCATAATTAAGCATGAATTCAACTATTTCAACGTCTAATTTTCATCTTTTACAATTCAAGTAGCTTATCCCATGCCATGCAAGACGCTATGTCTTGGAGAGGATGGGTTTTGAAGACCATGAAAATTTTGAAACAGAGAAAATACACCTAAGGACCCATCATGATATGGATTTTGAAGTAAATCTGTACAATTCTCAGAGCATAACCCTTTTTGGTTGCAAAAATTGGGAAGCACTTTGCAAAATGTATGGTTTTTATGAGGGTATGATTGTCACCATGGATCTTGGTGATCCTGACATCGAGCAAAACAATATGGACATTTGGGTCCTTGTTGATACGCTTCCGATTCTACCGCTATGTGAGTTTCTCAAACATAGTTATTAACTAATTATATTGTTTATTTCAAAATAGTTGACAGCTTATTTCCATTGACAACTTATTTTCATTCTTGAAAGAATGTGCGGAAGATGGTAGACAAAACCCACTACACCGATGGCTCCGAATTAACTTATAAGGAGAAAAATCATCTGATCGCATTTTGTAGTTTCTTTGAGAATTACAATACCTATTATCAAACTCCTCCAAATTATGGTGAATACGTGCCACTAGTGCACGTGTTGAACCACGATAACTTCTGCGGAGATACCCTGGTAAGATTTTTTACTATTACGACATCCATGCATCTTTTGCATACTTCTGAAACTAGTACATCATCTCTAACTACGAAGTTATTACTATGTTTTAATAGAAAATACCGATGGATTGTGTGCCTCATTTGATGTATTACAATGGTCGCCTTGAAGTTCTGAACATACAGCCAGGTCATCCTACGGATCTCACCTGTGCATATCGGATTTCTAGAACCGGTGAACACATGCTAATCAAAGAGTGGAAAAATGTTTGGACATTCGTAAGGAGGTTCTTGGAAGCAACATTAAGCGAAAGGCAAGAATTGGAGACAGGATAATCTGCATTCTCCATAATGGAGAACCAGGGGCTATCTTGTTTTTTGCTATTTTACCTTAAAGAATATAGTAGGTCCTAAGAGAATGTAGTAGGTCCTATGAGGTACAATATGTTTATTATGTGGTACAATGTGTTAGAGTTGATGATGAGGAGTAGTTGTGATTATGACTAGTGACCAACTTGTTATGTGATGTCTCATCGATCAAAACGATGATCATGAGGAGGTGTTATATGAAAATGATGTATTATGATGATAAGTTGTATAGAGGTGTATGAATACAACATGGAATAAAAAAGGAATAAAATACGAGATAATAGTAGTAGCGCGGGCTGAGAGAAGCGCTACTAGTAATTACCAGTAGCGCCGCGTCGAGAAAGCGCTACTACTAAGTCGGTGTAGCAGTAGCGTGGGTTAACCAACGCTACTGCTAACCTTTAGCTGTACCGCCGTACCAGTAGCGCTCCTGCTCGCGCTACTGATAGTCCTAAAACCCGCGCTGCTACTAGGCTTTTCCCTAGTAGTGCGGTATTGTTACTGTTGTTCTCCGTGCACCAAGGACAAAAGGGGAATTTCGCATGCTAAAGACTAGGTGGCGGAAATTTTAGAAGGAGGCGGGAGATTTTGCCGCCCGCGGGATCGTTCGTATCCAGTTTCAACTAATTTTGGACCATGCTAGCGGGAAGGTCATGTGAGACTATGTACGTGGGGCACGCGTCAGTAGTTAATAACTGGTGTGAACTCCACCCCAGAAAGAAAGACAATAACTCGGGTTGATGCGCCGATAACTTGGACGTTCACACGGGCACGGCCAATCGTACGGGTGTAGAGGCGCGTTCACAAAAAGGGATCAAATGCTCAGCCTATGTATTTCTTGTGTAAATAGATAATTTAGTGCCATTGGTTATTTACTTTAAACAAAATGCATTGATGTGTTAGTGTAGAGGCGCACAAAAAGAAATGGATATTGTAGTCCCACAAAAGAAATGGATATTGTAGTCCGCTACTTAAAAGTGTTACCTCATATGATTACATAGCCTCCATTTCATAAATTGCATACCTGTTGAATTCATATATGAATATTACATATACTACTTCATAATAGAACCTTAAATCATCCAAGACTAATGAATTTGAATGCAAGAGTAACAATGGTGCATGTACAATGATAGCTACATTGGTTGTTTGAAGAAACATCACTGTAACTTTGGCATGCACAATTGAAAAGGTTTATTTAGATAGAAAAAATGTGATATGTGAGTGTCCAATCTTTATAGTGTTGAATCGATATTCACTACAAAAAAAGACAATTCCGTGATGTTACGTGTTTGTCACAGTAGGTCACATTTTCTGTCATGCATGTACATCCATGACGATTTTATGACAAAATCAAGATAGTCATACCTGTGTTGTCGTAGAAGTGTTCCATGACATTACCAAAATTATCATCACGGAAGTGTCCACTTCCATGATGATAAATCGCGCGTCACAGAAGTGCTTTCGTCAAGGGTGAACGACACGTGGCATCCATCGTAATGGGTCACCATTAAACTATCGGGTCCAGCTTTGGATCCGATAACCCGTTAACAGCCCGGACCAATGGGAAATTTCCACGTGTAAAATTCTGATTGGCCGGAGGAAACACGTGTCAGCTCGTCAGTGGGTCAGATAGGCGCCTATGATATGTCGACACATGCGACGGCCCACCATCGGCCCATTTAGCTTCCAAAGGTCGGCCCATTTGACTTGGTCAAAAGTTAGCGAGCTGGCCCATGAAAAGCCTGTTAACGGTCTGTTCGCAAATAGTCCATTTTACGGCCCATTAGGGCCTACCCGAAATCGGCCCAACAACGTCATGTGGGCCGTCGAATATAATACCAGCCCGTTTTACTTTCGGCCCATGTATGGCCCATGACGTCTTTCGGCCCATATGAGGCCTTCGTCTCTTTAGGCCCTTTAAAGGCCCACAGTGACTCTAGCCCAGAATGAATAGTAAATTTCGTTGTACCCATTAACGGCCCATGATTCACATGGGCCGTTTCCGCCCGTGTTAGCTTTCGGCCTACTGACGGCCCATATGTTCTTGGGCTCCTTTCCAGCCCCCGATTAATTCAGACCCGTTACTGGCCTGTTCCCCTAATGGGCCAAATTTGGCCCGTGGCAAGAGTTGGCACATTCCTGGCTTGTTAACTCGTTGCGCCGTTTCCATCCCGTCCTATATTATGGCCCATTAATGACCCGTTATGCCTGTGACAGAATTAAACCTTTGCTGTTCTCCGTCCTGTTAACGGCCCGTTACCGTGCTGGGCCGATACCAATTACGCCTGTTTATGGCCCATGTAGACCCATTTATCCGACGGCCCGAGGCCCACCAATTCTACGGTCGTGTTGGAGGCCCATTTAAAGACATCCTGTAGGAGGCCCATGGATCCTATGGCCCGTAGCAGGGTCATGGTTACCACGGTCCGTATATGGCCCATGGTTGTTGCAACCACTAGCAAACCAGGGAATATGAAGAATAGGAAATAAATAAGCCCGAAACTATCGCTATGCTATTAAGGCGATTGTACAGATTACATCCACTAGGCATCAAAGATCGCCACCAGTGCAAATATAGGGAACACCCTACACTATACAAAATTGGCTTGGGGTTTTCTTCAGTCGGTGGCTGCACGTTAAGAACAAATTTTGTATCGCAACAAAACAAATTACAACTATAAAACAAAAGGAAGGTTGGCAGAAAAGTTAACAGTCTGGCAGATAAATGCACCACCAGAAGTTCAGAAGCTCAGTTGATTTGACCTGACTGTTACGTTTTCATGTTGTATTGTCCGATGGAGCACCATAACCATCGCCTTCATTTCTCCTAGGCTCCTGAACAACATAGCAAATGTCTGATAGCCTGGTTTCAAAACCATGCATATCTTGATGACATTTTTTCCATAGCTTGCTAAAAAGTTGAGTTTTTACATTAGTACCAGAACAGAAGATATTAAGGAGGCAGCAAAACCAAACAAAATAGCTTTGGTCTATATACATAACTTATTCTGGTGAACCCATGTAAAATATTAGTTGTATTTTACTACAAAGTACATAATAAAACCAGGTTCCAAACATATGACCATGTACCATGGCTAATGTATTGTCTATTTCTTCACATTGTATTGACAACTAAGGATAAAGAGACAAAGTTTATAACACGGTAAGCATAATATGACATCATTCATATCACAAAACAACTGAGAACAGACAAACAGGCAATTGCAACCTTGTGTGGGCAAGTCCAGCACAGAACTAGATTACAGGTCAAGATCAAAGGAACATCACTCCTCTCTTTTAAACATTGTAAGGTGCAATGATATGCTAAGACAATTGTGTATAAAACTGAAAAGAGTAATAGACATTGGCTGCAAACCATGTTGTTCAAGGCATGAGTCAGAGTAAGTAGTAGTTAAAAGGCATGAGGATTAAGGACTTACAACAACGGCTTTGACTGGTGTAGTCATGCCCTAAGTCTTACTGGTGTGACAGTCCTTGAAGATTTCCACATCATTTGGTTCAGGTACTTTTTGGTCCTTGCGGGCTTTCCTCTGCATTTGGAACAAGTCAATATAGATCTGATAATATGGTATAGTGAAAAGAGTGAAACAGCAGCTAATTACAAGATCCTCGGAGTGTGCAATATGGCTACGAGATCCTGTCATCTGTTGGAATTTCACTTTCGTACGGTTGACCTTGTTCTTTGAACAGTTCACCTACAAGAAGATAGATTTGTGTGGTAAATGCGTAAATAGGACTTCAACATGTGATTTGATCACACACACACACACACACACACACACACACACACACACACACACACACACATATATATATATATATATATATATATATATATATAATGTACCTAATACTTCGGATCGGACCAGTGTTTAACGAGGCCTCTCCAGTCTTCATCCAATATATTTTCCACTGGAGATGTTTGGGCAAGTTCACTGTTAGCCTTGCCTTCAAAGTGAATTTTCCTCAAGTTATACCGATATTGTCGCAGAGCAGACTTGAAAACATGGGTGCAAGCTTGTCTGGTTGCATCATCTTGGCTATCCAACTTGAACCTCATATGTTGAAAATTATGGGAGTCTCATTATCAGCAACCTAGAAAGTATTGTACAAAGCAAGACGATATTACTAGTTTCCATACATAACCATACTTACAGATAAATGGTCGAGGAAGGTGTTGAACTGGGTTTCGTCTTTGTCATTCTTGTACTGAATCCATGTTGGGAGGATACGTACATGACACCTAACAGCAACCGCTACCTCTGATACTAACTTGGCTGACTCTGTAGCATCACGTGGCCTTTTTAAAACCTCCTCAAATTGGATATTCATTCTTCCTCCTCTAGATTTAGTTAACCTATCTAGCATTATCCCTGATGTTTGTTTCCTCTTGCGCCTAGGTGCTAGTCCAACAACAAACATAGGAAGTGTTAGTGTACATCAAATTGTGAGACTACATATAAAGAAGCATGTAACGGTAACTTGGCTCCAGCAACTACCTTCTTGCTGTTGAAGCTCACAAAGTTCATCTGATCTTGCCAACTCATCTTGTGTCAAGAGTGCTTTAGAAGTAGTGTCAGGTGGCAAGGGAGCTTGGGAACGTGCTGCTAGCTGAGTTGACCAACGAGTAAATCGTGCAGCTGGTGGTACAGTGGAAGGTGTTGCAACAACTAGGGTTCTCTCTGCTTGTTTGGTGGCAGCTATTTTTTTCTGTTTGGTTTGTTCTGCAGCTCGTGTAGCACGGGATACCCCGTCGGTACAATTTTCCACTGGACTTTGACCTTCTATTGCACCATCAGTACCAGCTGAATCTGCAAGATTCTTAAACTTCCCTTTCCCTGTCGTTCTGTCTTGCTTCCTCTTTCTCTGTGCCATGTTAAGTCAAGCCGACAAGAAAAACAAATAACAATTTAGTTCTTCAGAACAAATTGATGCGTGATACAGACGAACTGAACTTTGATGTTAGACAACCACATGATAGGAGGATGTAATATGTACGAAAAATAGGATGGCATGAGATAACCAGAATTATGATGTGTAAACTAAGCAGAAGACATTTCACTAAATTAGAAACAATGCAATGGAAGGTAGACACCATATGAAATATGCTACAAATATCGCTCTGCCAGGTTAACAGTGTCTCCTCATAAATGTCGTTTAAACAAATGTGAAGCAGTACAAGAAATAAATCATATGCAAGATGCAAACAACATCACACTACCAAGTTAAAGGTCTCTCATCATTAGTGCCATTGCATATTCACAGCTTATGATGTGTAAACTAAGGAGAAGGCATTTCAACAAATTAGAAGTAATGAAAGCTAGACACCATATGAAAGATGCAACGAATATCACTCTACCAAGTTATAACAGCCTCGTCATAAGTGCCATTTCAACAAATTAGAAGTAGTACAAGCTAGAAAATAATGCGAGATGTAACCTATATCACACTCCCAAGTCAAAGGTGTCTTATGATAAGTGATTGTTGCAGGTTACACAACAGTAGTACTTTGATGTAAGAACATGGTGTGACAGACAGATATTGTATGTTCTAGAAACAGGAACACGTGTCTTATTCACAAGTATAATGTGTCAAGTAAGCAGATGAAATTCAACAAAATTATAAGCAATACAAGCTAGACATCATACATAACATGCAACCACATATAACAGTGCCAAGTTAGAGGGAGCACCTGTGATGGTGCACTAGGGGAGACGTGTTCATCATCAACACAGCTATGTTGAGTGTCTATGCATGTGTTGTCTTGGAAATCATCTTGGGGGGATGGAGGAGTAGAATCTATAGAGGCCCTCCGTTTGGAAGGAGCACCATCATCCGCTGCCTTGCTAACTTCCTTCCGCTTTATTGATTTTGAATTGTCAAGCAAAACCGACAAGAAAAAGCAATAAAATTCACTCTCCAGAACTCATTCGTGCATGATACTGACAATCACTACTTTGATGTAAGGCAAACACATGATTCCAGGATGGAATAATATGAAAAATAGGACGGCATGGCATATTCACAACTGTTTGTGTAAACTAAAGCAGAAACCATTTCAACAAATAAGAAGCAATGCAAGCTAGACACCACATGAAAGATGCAACCAATACGACTCTGCCAAGTTAAAAGCATCCCATCATAAATGGCATTTCAACAAATTAGAAGCAGCGCATGCTATAAATCATATGAAAGATGCAACTAATATCACACTGCATATACTAAAGGTGTCTCGTCATATTGATTTATGCGGGATACAAAAAAACAATATTTTTATGTAAGGAAATGCTTAATAGACAGATGTACTATGTACTAAAAACAGGAAGGCATGTCACATTAACAGGTATAATGTATAAACTAAGCAGAATATCACATGCAATTTAACCAGATTGGAAGAATTACAATCTAGACACCATATGCAACATGCAACCACATATCACGTTGCCAAGTTAGAGCAAGCACCTGCGATGCTAGTGTAGGGGAAATGCGGTAATCAACTATAGAGCTACATTCACTATCTTCATCTAGCCTTGCTGTTTCTTGAGAATCATGTGGGGAGGCTGGCGCTGCAATCTTTAAATGAGGATATTTTCTCACAGTAGTCCACTTGCCTGACTGCCTCATCATAAATGATTGATGAGGGATACACAAGAACATTAGTTTGATAGAAGAACATGGTTAATAGATAGATTTACTATTATGTACCAAAAACAGGAAGGCATGTCATATTCAAAGGTATAGTGTGTAAGCTAAGCAGATGCAATTTAACCAAATTGGAAGCAATACAAGCTAGACATCTGGCTGGAGTGGTGAGCATGATCATCTAGGACCTGAGAGCCTGGTGGGAGGCGGGCTGCTTCACCACCATCGTGGATTTTTAGTTGGCTTCCAGGTGATGCATGTCTGTGCTGGGCTTGTCACTGGCTCGGCCAGTGCCCTGACTAGCCATTTGACTTTTGGTGCTCCGGGGATGGTGGTTCATGTAAAAAAATATCTTTCCTTACCTTAATAAAGACCGATTTTGGCCTTTAGAATACAAGCTAGACACCATACGCAACGTTGCAACCACATATGAAACCGTGAAGTTAAAGCAGGCACATGGGATGGTGGTTCATTGGGAGCGAGGTCATCAACTCTAGAGCTACGTTTACCGTCTCCATCTGCTGACACTACAACCTTTAAATGGCAGAAATAAATCATATGCAAGATGGAGCAACTTATCTCTTTTATTTTCTACTTCTGTGAAGGCAGCAAAGTCTGAAATACCCTTGCATAAAAACACAATAGTGAGAGTATGCGTGAAGTGTGTGCAGAACTAGTGCACTGTAAAAGTAGCAGATAGCAGGTGGCTGAAAAATAAATGACGGGAGACATATGATAGCTCTACAACATTGCCTGGCAAACAAAATTAGATTCTACTCCTAATGATTTTGTAATATATGAGCATAGGAAATGCAGGTACTCCTCCAGCACACCACCACATGTGGTCCTATCAAGATAACAGTCGACTAAAAATAAATAGGTCAGTCGATTTTTTATGAACCGTCCGATCTATAAGGAGCAGGCAAATGGACTTCGTCTACCTCCCGCCAGTCACAGTTGACGATCTTTCTCGAACCACCAGCGACCACTGGCCCAGACCCCTGCCTCCGCCGCCCCGCCCTCCCCTCGACCTCACACCACCGTCGTGCCTGGCAGCGCCCCAGGCCATCCATTAATCCCGGCCGACCTCCAGATCGGGCGCCAGCAGCTCTAGGCCCCACACGCCCCTAAGATAAACACCGAGGTGCTGCTTCCCCGGCGTAATAGGCAGACTAGCGCCTGTTACGCCGGGGAATGCTTTCGTTAATTGGTAATCAACTGACCAGGAATTGAAATCCAGATGGACGACGGACCTCTATCTAAGGTGAAATAGTATATGAGGAGAAACCTTGTGCATCGCGAGTAACTAGGAACATCTAGTATCAAGAAGAAGCGGTCAACTAGTGTCTTCTGTGGGATGAATACCGTGCAAGCAAACACATAAGATTTGCACGAATAAGGGAAGAGGAGCACCATTTCCGGATTCCAGTGTGGTCGCCTCCACATGTTCTTCTTCTTTTTGCCAGGGAAACCGATGTTTTGGAGGAGGGTGCAGGCTTGGACGAACCCATGGCCAAATTGTTGACTGTGTTGTTGTGGCCGTATGTCGGCAGAGGGGAAGCAGATCCGAGGCGGCGAAGGACGGCGTAGCAGGAACAACTTCGGTGCGGTGGACGGTGGCGAAGTTGGAGCGGCAGTGGTGTGGCGCAGGACGGCGTGGTTGAACCAGCTTGGGCACGAACGGCTCGGCCTCTACTTCAACTACTAGCCTTGGAGGGCGTTGTGGTTGAGGTTGCGGTGGACGATGACGTCGGGGTATCGGCTCCGGCGTGATGAAGCAGGGCGGCGGTTGATGGATGGGATGGGGTGGCGGACGGAGGACGTCGAGGTTTCGCTATTGTTGGAGAGGTAGTTTTGGCGCCCACGGTGTACGAATGGGGAATCGTATGGGGGGAGCTAAGGGAGAACCATGTTTCGGTCTGGGACGCGCTTGTTTTTGGCTCTTTTGAATAGATGGGACGCGCTTGTTTGAAATTTGGGGAAAGTACAAACTTTGCCCCCTCTTAAATTTCGGACCTACTGCGGGTCGGGGGTAGGATGGTAATCCCAGGTGTCCCAAATAGTTGGCGGGAGCGATTTCGGCCGTGCGCATGTGTGCTTAGGCGACCATTGTGTATGAATGTTTTTCGAGGTGGTTGCGTGGCGTCTAGATGAAGCAACAAACCTACCCCGGTTTAGACCTTTGGACGTCGGGCCGGTAGGTTTCACGGGTCGGAGTTAGAAAAGTAATTTCCTTCTACTACCAAACATTGGTCTCACGCGGTTTCGGGCGAGTAGAGGCTGTTTTGGCGCTTCGTTCGAAATTTTGAAATAGAAGCATTCACATTTAGAGTACTCTTGAACTTTGAGGATTGACCTAAATATACAACGTTAATTTGACCTTGTATGTTTGAAAACCTCATCAAATTATCCGCTTCTTTTTGAAATTTTGACACTTGAAAATCCTATAACTACGATTATTTTGGAATGGAGGAGCTAAGTTTGAATCTATTTTGTACACGACTATATATGCTATTATGTACAAAATCAGAGCAAAGATTGGTGCCCCCATAATTTAGGTATGATTTACAAATGCCATGATATCGAATTCAAATAATTGAATGGACTTCATGTTGAATTCTATTTTTTTAAACCACCTTAAGTTGAATTCAAATGTATACTAGTTCATAGCTAGCTATTTATAATGTTCATTGTGTAACTTTCGTATGTATAATGTGCTTTACACACACAACATGAACTATACTCACGTTTATATTCGATTGCTAAAGGATGCATTGTCTGGAGTTCAAAATACTAACTATGTGGATCAATTACGTCGGATAATAACATAGACATGCTCAAATTTTATAGAATCTAGATGTCTGATGGATCAATGACCGTTCCTTACGCGAATTGCAAATATCATGATCCCATCCTGATATTTGGATACAATTTATATCTTTAATCAATGTGTACATCAGTCTTTTACGTGTAGTTTCACTCTCCATCGGTGGTCTCTCACACACGCTCACACACTCTCTCCCGAGGTGTCTTTCTCGGATACATGCTCTCGATATAACTCTCACTCCCTCTCATAACCATTTACGACTGTTTTCACCAACCTTTATCACAAGCACTCTTCCTCTCCCAAGCATACACACGCACAATCCCCATCGACCCTTTCTATATACATAGACCTGCCTACGTGTCTCCTGTACGCACATTATCTTTAGGTCTGTCTCTCACGCATTGTCTCACACCTCTCTTCCTAATCAACGAGTATGATTCTAGCACATCATTATGTAGGATGCCCCTTAAATTTAGGTTGGATGAATAGTAATGTCAGAGATAAGGGGTTACCTTAGTCCGAGAACCTAAGGTTACAAATCCTAGCTGGCTTTGTCAGTGGACACATAGTCCTTCACAATTCTGCTATCATTGTCTTGTACGACAAGTCATCCATGGGTCTCCCTAAATGCGTCACTGGGCGACCAATGTGGCGCAGGAACTGAGCCAAGGGCCTCACCTCGACCCACCAGACCTCACGCGGTGACACATCCTCTGTCCCCAGGTCTCGTTATCTTCTCACACCCACATAGACCAACACAGACACCACACAAAAAATCTCCTCGTGCCTCTATCCCCTCCCCCTTGCATATACACACTCAAGGGAATCTCTCGCCATGACATCATATTAGTCTCTCTCTCTCTAGACCTCTCTCATTCTCGTGCTATCTGTCCCACGCCCTCCTCCCCCCGCCGGCCCCTCTATCCATGCCTCTCTCGAATATGCAATACACACACATACCTCTCTAGGCCCTGCCAAATACATCAACTACACATTCACACATGTTACATCATGTACCCCATTGATCTAAAAATCCCTCTCTTCACGTTTATTTCGCATACAACATTCCTTTTGAATAAAGTGTGGCCAAAAAATCATTTTAGAATTTCTACATATATACAACATTACAAAGTTATATGGAGGAGTATGAACGTTAATTTGTTGCATGGTGCCCACAATGATATTTATTCCGCACTGTGATTTTTTTTACTTTTATACTATATATAAAGTTAGTCATAATAAAGAGAAACGAAGAGCATATCTCTCCCCATCGCATACACCCCCTCTATGCCCCTTTCACGTACGCACACAAACTATCTCCAGATCCTCTAAAATTAAGCCCCCAGCACATTCACGCATGTTTCATCTTTCTCTCGCGATATATACAGTGACGATCATTGTATTTGGAGCGAAAGCACGATATATACATTGGACTTCAGAATCCACTCATTACGGTCACCATTTACATTTTGTGGTTATTATATAGTCACGGGCTCACCGTACAACTCTGTATTTGCTCAAGACACGACTAGTTGAGTAGTTAAACGCTCCATGTGGCACCTCTAGTGTTGCATCACATTATCTCACTACCATTGGGCCCACCCGTCGGCTTGTATCTACTCTTCTACACTCTTATAAAAAACAGAGTTGGTGATGATGGTGTGCCTGCCATCCTGCAATATAGGCCGTCCGATTTATATCTGACGGATTGGAAGGAAACTATGGCAATTTTGCAAAAAGGTACCCAGACACCTCTCCACATTTGCAAATAAGGCCTTCCCTCGTTCATCGTTTTCTCCCACAAGATAAACTAGTCATGCAAATGCATCTTGATGTTATGTGCAACGCACGGGCATCTTGCTAGTAAGAATGAAAACAAACGACAAAAAAATATTCGATGGTGGTTCGAAGTCATGACCGCGGGCACAATGGACAAGGTGGCCTTGTATTGGTATGTTGAGCCGTCTGTTTTAACACACATGAGCTGGTGTGGTGATTATACATGCACACACACATGCACATGAACTACATGCACACAACACTCACACAAACACATGCAGCCACGCACGCACGCAACACTCACATGTACACATGCAACCACGCACGCACACAACACTCACACGCACACACACACACACACACACACACACACACACGCATGCATGCACACACCACACGGCCAACACACACTCTCACGCTCAAGTGCTCAACCTACACATGCATGCACACACATCAGGCCCTAACAGACACACACACACACAACCAGGTGGTTCCCGCACACTAGTTGGAGTCTTGTCGCGTGATACGTCTCCAACGTATCTATAATTTTTGATTGCTGCATGATATATTATCTACTGTTTTGAATGTTTATGGGCTTTATTATACACTTTTGTATCATTTTTGGGACTAACCTATTAACCTAGAGCCCAGTGCCAGTTTCTGTTTTTACCCTGTTTTAGGGTTTCGAAGAAAAGGAAAATCAAACGGAGTCCAATTGACCTGAAACTTCACGGAACTCTTTTTTGGAAGGAAAGAAGCCCAGAAGACTTGGAGTGCACGTCGGGGGCTCTACAAGGAGGCCACGAGGCAGGGGGCGCGCCCACCCCCCTAGGCACACCCTCCACCCTCGTGAGCCCCTTGTGGCCCCCCTGACGTACTTCTTCCGCCTATATATCTCCATATACCCTAAAAACATCCGTGAGCACAATATATCGGGAGTTCCGCTGCCAGAAGCCTCCGTAGCCACCGAAAACCAATCTATACCCGTTTCGGCACCCTACCAGAGGGGCAATCCTTCTCTGGTGTCCATCTTCATCATCCCGGTGCTCTCCATGACGAGGAGGGAGTAGTTCTCCCTCAGGGCTGAGGGTATGTACCAGTAGCTATGTCTTTGATCTGTCTCTCTCTCTCGTGTTCTTGAGGTGATACGATCTTGATGTATCGTGAGCTTTGCTATTATAGTTGGATCCTATGATGTTTTCTTCCCCCCTCTACTCTCTTGTAATGAATTGAGTTTCCCCTTTGAAGTTATCTTATCGGATTGAGTCTTTAAAGATTTGAGAACACTTGATGTATGTCTTGCCATGGATATCTGTGCTGACAATGGGATATCACGTGATTCACTTGATGTATGTTTTGGTGATCAACTTGCGGGTTCCGCCCATGAACCTATGCATAGGGGTTGGCACACGTTTTTGTCGTGATTCTCCGGTAGGAACTTTGGGGCACTCTTTGAGGTTCTATGTGTTGGTTGAATAGATGAATCTGAGATTGTGTGATGCATATCGTATAATGATACCCACGGATACTTGAGGTGACATTGGAGTATCTAGGTGACATTAGGGTTTTGGTTGATTTGTGTCTTAAGGTGTTATTCTAGTACGAACCCTAGGGCTGTTTGTGACACCTATAGGAATAGCCCAACGGATTGATTGGAAAGAATAACTTTGAGGTGGTTTCGTACCCTACCATAATCTCTTTGTTCGTTCTCCGCTATTAGTGACTTTGGAGTGACTGTTCTGTTTTTGACAGATTCTGTTTTCATTGTGTTGTTTACTTATTTTGACGAATCTATGGCTAGTAAAATAGTTTATAAACCATAGAGAAGTTGGAATACAGTAGGTTTAACACCAATATAAATAAAGAATGAGTTCATTACAGTACCTTGAAGTGGTGATTTACTTTCTTATACTAACGGAGCGTACGAGTTTTCTGCTAAGTTTTCTGTTGTGAAGTTTTCAAGTTTTGGGTAAAGATTCGATGGACTATAGAACAAGGAGTGGCAAGAGCCTAAGCTTGGGGATGCCCATGGCACCCCCAAGATAATCTAAGGACACCTAAAAGCCAAAGCTTGGGGATGCCTCGGAAGGCATCCCCTCTTTCATCTTCGTTCATCGGTAACTTTACTTGGAGCTATATTTTTATTTACCACATGATATGTGTTTTGCTTGGAGTGTCAATTTATTTTGTTAGGATTTGCTTGCTGTTATTTAGAACAACGTTTTGCATCTTTTATTTCAATAAAGTGGCATTGATAGCCTTTACTATGCCTATTTTAGAATCCCACTTGTTGCTGTTTGAAAACAGAAAGTTTACCTCTGTTGCAATAATTCCCTAGAAAATTCAGAATGTGATAAAATGTTGAAACCTTTTTCATATTAAGCTATGATAAATTTACTACAGTGGGAATTTTCTTTCATAATTTTTGGATCTAGGGAAGTATGGATGTTGCAGCATTCTTTACAGACTATCCTGTTTAGGCAGATTACTGTTATGTTTGCATTGTTTGCATATGTTTGCTTCTTTAATGATTCTATTTGAGGATAGGACTATTAAATATGCAGAGTAATTTAGTATGAAATGTTGAATAATAATTTTAGTGATTTGCTACAGTAGAGTGTGATAAGGTTTTTGCAATGGTTTATACTAACTTATCTCGCGAGTCCTTGTTGAGTTTTGTGTGGATGAAGCTTTTGAGATTTAGGGAGACCGTGATATGAGAGGAATTAAGGAGACACAAAAGCTCAAGCTTGGGGATGCCCAAGGCACCCCAAGACAATATTTCAAGAAGTCTCAAGCGTCTAAGCTTGGGGATGCCCCGGTTGGCATCCCACCTTTCTTCTTCAACAACTATCGGTTAGTTTCGGTTGATCCTAAGTTTTTGCTCCTTCACATGATGTTTGCCATTCTTAGAATATAATTTCATTTTTCTTTGCTTGATGTTTGAATAAAATACCAAGATCTTAAATTATTAAATGTTATAGAGTCTTCACATAGTTGCATAATTATTCGACTACTCAGTGATCTTCACTTATATCTTTCGGAGTAGTTTGTCATTTGCTCTAGTGCTTCACTTATATCTTTTAGAGCACGGTGGTGGTTTTATTTTGTAGAAATACATGAACTATCATGCTTCACTTATATTATTTTGAGAATCTTAAATAGCATGGTAATTTGCTTAAAATCCTAATATGCTAGGTACTCAAGATTAGTAAAACTTTCTTATGAGTGTATTGAATACTAAGAGAAGTTTGATGCTTGATGATTGTTTTGAGATATGGAGGTAATAATATCAAAGCCGTGCTAGTTGAGTAGTTGTGAATTTGAGGTATACTTGTGTTGAAGTTTGCAAGTCCCGTAGCATGCACGTATGGTAAACGTTATGTAACAAATTTGAAACATGAGGTGTTATTTGATTGTCCTCCTTATGAGTGGCGGTCGGGGACGAGCGATGGTCTTTTCCTACCAATCTATCCCCCTAGGAGCATGCGCGTAGTGCCGAGGTTTTTGATGACTTGTAGATTTTTGCAATAAGTATGTGAGTTCTTTATGACTAATGTTGAGTCCATGGATTATACGCACTATCACCCTTCCATCATTGCTAGCCTCTTCGGTACCGTGCATTGCCCTTTCGCACATCGAGAGTTGGCGCAAACTTCGCCGGTGCATCCAAACCCCGTGATATGATACGCTCTATCACACATAAACCTCCTTATATCTTCCTCAAAACAGCCACCATACCTACCTATTATGGCATTTCCATAGCCATTCCGAGATATATTGCCGTGCAACTTTCCATCATTCCGTTCTTCATGACACATTCATCATTGTCATATTGCTTAGCATGATCATGTAGCTGACATAGTATTTGTGGCAAAGCCACCGTTCATAATTCTTTCATACATGTCACTCTTGGTTCATTGCATATCCCGGTACACCGCCGGAGACATTCATATAGAGTCATCTTTGTTCTAGTATCGAGTTGTAATCATTGAGTTGTAAATAAATAGAAGTGTGATGATCATCATTTTCTAGAGCATTGTCCCAAGTGAGGAATAAAAAAGGAGAAGGCCCAAAAAAAGAGAAAGGCCATAAAAAAAGAGAAGGCCCCAAAAATGAGAGAAAAAGAGAGAAGGGACAATGCTACTATCTTTTGCCATACTTGTGCTTCAAAGTAGCACCATAATCTTGATGATAGAGAGTCTTTTGTTTTGTCACTTTCATATACTAGTGGGAATTTTCATTATAGAACTTGGCTTGTATATTCCAACAATGGGCCTCCTCAAGTGCCCTAGGTCTTCGTGAGCAAGCAAGTTGGATGCACACCCACTAGTTTCTTTTGTTGAGCTTTCATACATTTATAGCTCTAGTGCATCCGTTGCATGGCAATCCCTACTCCTCAAATTAACATCAGTCGGTGGGCGTCTCCATAGCCCATTGATTAGCCTCGTTGATGTGAGACTTTCTCCTTTTTGTCTTCTCCGCGTAACCCCCTCATTATTCTATTCCACCCATAGTGCTATATCCATGGCTCGCGCTCATGTATTGCGTGAAAGTTTATAGGTTTGAGATTACTTAAGTATGAAACAATTGCTTGGCTTGTCATCGGGGTTGTGCATGATGAGAGCATTCTTGTGTGACGAAAATGAAACATGACTAAACTATATGATTTTGTAGGGATGAACTTTCTTTGGCCATGTTATTTTGAGAAGACATAATTGCTTAGTTAGTATGCTTGAAGTATTATCATTTTTATGTCAATATGAACTTTTGCCTTGAATCTTTCGGACCTGAATATTCATACCACAATTAAGAAGAATTACATTGAAATTATGCCAAGTAGCACTCCACATGAAAAATTCTGTTTTTATCATTTACCTACTCGAGGACGAGCAGGAATTAAGCTTGGGGATGCTGATACGTCTCCAACGTATCTATAATTTTTGATTGCTCCATGCTATATTATCTACTGTTTTCAATGTTTATGGGCTTTATTATAAACTTTTATATCATTTTTGGGACTAACCTATTAACCCAGAGCCCAGTGCCAGTTTCTGTTTTTACCCTGTTTTAGGGTTTCGAAGAAAAGGAAAATCAAACGGAGTCCAATTGACCTGAAACTTCACGGAACTCATTTTTGGAAGGAAAGAAGCCCAGAAGACTTGGAGTGCACATTGGGGGCTCTACAAGGAGGCCACGAGGCAGGGGGCGTGCCCACCCCCCTGGGCGCGCCCTCCACCCTCGTGCCCCCCTGACGTACTTCTTCTGCCTATATATCTCCATATACCCTAAAAACATCCATGAGCACAATATATCGGGAGTTCCGCCGCCAGAAGCCTCCGTAGACACCGAAAACCAATCTAGACCCGTTCAGGCACCCTGCCGAGGGGGCAATCCTTCTCCGGTATCCATCTTCATCATCCCGGTGCTCTCCATGACGAGGAGGGAGTAGTTCTCCCTCGGGGCTGAGGGTATGTACCAGTAGCTATGTGTTTGATCTCTCTCTCGTATTCTTGAGGTGATACGATCTTGATGTATCGCGAGCTTTGCTATTATAGTTGGATCCTATGATGTTTTCTTCCCCCCTCTACTCTCTTGTAATGAATTGAGTTTCCCCTTTGAAGTTATCTTATCGGATTGAGTCTTTAAAGATTTGAGAACACTTGATGTATGTCTTGCCATGGATATCTGTGCTGACAATGGGATATCACGTGATTCACTTAATGTATGTTTTGGTGATCAACTTGCGGGTTCCGCCCATGAACCTATGCATAGGGGTTGGCACACGTTTTCGTCGTGATTCTCCGGTAGGAACTTTGGGGCACTCTTTGAGGTTCTATGTGTTGGTTGAATAGATGAATCTGAGATTGTGTGATGCATATCGTATAATCATACCCACGGATACTTGAGGTGACATTGGAGTATCTAGGTGACATTAGGGTTTTGGTTGATTTGTGTCTTAAGGTGTTATTCTAGTACGAACCCTAGGGCTGTTTGTGACACCTATAGGAATAGCCCAACGGATTGATTGGAAAGAATAACTTTGAGGTGGTTTCGTACCCTACCATAATCTCTTCGTTCGTTCTCCGCTATTAGTGACTTTGGAGTGACTCTTTGTTGCATGTTGAGGGATAGTTATGTGATCCAATTATGTTAGTATTGTTGAGGGAACTTCCACTAGCGCAAGTATGAACCCTAGGCCTTATTTCCTATCAATGCAATACCGTTTATGCTCTCTTTTATTATTAGTTACCTTGCTGTTTTTATAATTTCAGATTACAAATACCTTTATCTACCATCCATATTGTACTTGTATCACCATCTCTTCGCCGAACTAGTGCACCTATACAATTTACCATTGTATTGGGTGTGTTGGGGACACAAGAGACTCTTTGTTATTTGGTTGCAGGGTTGCTTGAGAGAGACCATCTTCATCCTACGCCTCCTACGGATTGATAAACCTTAGGTCATCCACTTGAGGGAAATTTGCTACTGTCCTACAAACCTCTGCACTTGGAGGCCCAACAACGTCTACAAGAAGAAGGTTGTGTAGTAGACATCATCGCGCCTGCGTAAATTTGTGTTTATCTGACCTTTTTCCTATGCGAACTGACAGGTGGGACCCACAAGGAACGTGGTCAATCTAACTAGTCAAGATAATGCCACGCAGACTATTTGGCCGGCCAACAGAGTGCAATCCGATGCTAAACGGTGAGCAAGTGACCGTATAATCACCGCAAAACGTATATAGTGACCGTAATGAGCGTATTCTGAAGTTCGGTGACCGTATTATGCTTTCTCTCTGTAGGCCCTCCAAAACTAAATCTCTACATGTTCTCGCATGTTACATCTAACAAATATGCAATACAACACTACTACTACACTCTAACACAATAGATCATATGTGTTTTTAGTTTTACTAGATATCATATTGTTACTTAATTATTCAGTTTGCATACTGATACGTCCATTTTGCATCATGCTTTTATATCGATATTTATTGCATTATGGGCTGTTATTTCACATTATGTCACAATACTTATGGCTATTCTCTCTAATTTTATAAGGTTTACATAAGGAGGGAGAATGCCGGCAGCTGGAATTCTGGGCTGGAAAAGGAGCAAATATTAGAGACCTATTCTGCACAACTCCAAAAGTCCTAAAACTCCACAGAATACCTTATAATAAATAATGAAAAATCCTCGCCAAAGATGAAGACCAGGGGGCCCACACCCTGTCCACGAGGGTGGGGGGCGCCCCCCTAGGGCGCGCCCCCTACCTCATGGGCCCCCTGGTGGCTCTCCGACGACCATCTTCTGCTATATGAAGTCTTTTGTCGAGAAAAAAACCAGAAGAAACCTTTCGGGATGAAACTCCGCCGCCACGAGGCGGAACCTTGGCGGAACGAATCTAGGGCTCCGGCAGAGCTATTCTGCCGGGGAAACTTCTCTCCCGGAGGGGCAAATCATCGCCATCGTCATCACCAACGCTCCTCTCATCGGGAGAGGGCAATCTCCATCAACATCTTCATCAGCACCATCTCATCTCAAAACCCTAGTTCATTTCTTGTATCCAATTCTTGTCTCCAAGTCCGGGATTGGTGCTAGTAGGTTGCTAGTAGGGTTAATTACTCCTTGTAGTTGATGCTAGTTGGTTTAATTGGTGGAAGATCATATGTTCAGATCCTTTATGCATATTATTACCCCTCTGATTATGAACATGAATATGCTTTGTGAGTAGTTACATTTGTTCCTGAGGACAAGGGAGAAGTCTTTCTATTAGTAGTCATGTGAATTTGGTATTCGTTCAATAGTTTGATGAGATGTATGTTGTCTAGCCTCTAGTGGTGTTATGTGAACGTCGACTACATAACACTTCACCATTATTTGGGCCTAGAGGAAGGCATTGGGAAGTAATAAGTAGATGATGGGTTGCTAGAGTGGCATAAGCTTAAACCCTAGTTTATGCGTTGCTTCGTAAGGGGCTGATTTGGATCCATATGTTTCATGCTATGGTTAGGTTTACCTTAATACTTTTGTTGTAGTTGCGGATGCTTGCAATAGAGGTTAATCATAAGTGGGATGCTTGCTCAAGTAAGAACAGCACCCAAGCACCGGTCCACCCACATGTCAAATTATCAAAGTACCGAACGCGAATCATATGAACGTGATGAAAACTAGCTTGACGATATTCCCATGTGTCCTCGGGAGCGCTTTTCCTTATGTAAGAATTTGTCCAGGCTTGTCCTTTGCTACAAAAAGGATTGGGCCACCTTGTTTACACTTAATTTACTTTTGTTACTTGTTGCTCCTTACAAATTATCTTATCACAAAACTATCTGTTACCACTTATTTCAGTACTTGCAGAGAATACCTTGCTGAAAACCGCTTATCATTTCCTTCTACTCCTCGTTGGGTTCGACACTCTTACTTATCGAAAGGACTACGATGGATCCCCTATACTTGTGGGTCATCAAGACTCTTTTCTGGCACTGTTGCCGGGGAGTGAAGCGCCTTTGGTAGGTGGAATTTGGTAAGGAAGAAATTATATAGTGTGCTGAAATTTACTGTCACTTGTTACTATGGAAAGTAATCCTCTGAGGGGCTTGTTCGAGGTATCTTCACCCCGACCAGTAGAGAAAAGAGTTTCTCCTCAACCTACTGAACCTATTGAAAATGAAATTCCTTATGAGTATCCTTCGGGTATGATAGAAAAACTGCTAGCTAATCCTTTTACAGGAGATGGAACAAAGCATCCTGATGAACACCTAATATATGTAGATGAAGTTTGCGGATTATTTAAGCTTGCAGGTATACCCGATGATGTTGCTAAGAAGAAGGTCTTCCCTTTATCTTTGAAGGGAGATGCATTGACATGGTATAGGCTATGTGATGATATGAGATCATGGAACTATAGAAGATTGAAATTGGAATTTCATCAAAAGTATTACCCTATGCATCTTGTTCATCGTGACCGCAATTATATATATAATTTTTGGCCTCACGAAGGAGAAAGCATCGCTCAAGCTTGGGGGAGGCTTAAATCAATGTTATATTCATGCCCCAATCATGAGCTCCCAAGAGAAACAATTCTTCAAAAAATTTATGCTCGACTTTCTGAAAATAATCGCACCATGCTCGATACTTCTTGTGTTGGCTCTTTTATGATGAAGACTATTGGATTTAGATGGGATTTATTGGATAGAATTAAACGAAACTCTGAAGATTGGGATCTCGACGAAGGTAAGGAGTCAGGTATGACACCTAAGTGTGATTGTGTTAAATCTTTTATGGATACCGATATTTTCCGTAAGTTTAGCACTAAATATGGACTTGATTCTGAGATAGTAGCTTCTTTCTGTGAATCTTTTGCTACTTATGTTGATCTCCCTAAGGAGAAGTGCTTTAAATATCATCCTCCCATAGAAGTAAAAGTAGTTGCACCTATTAAAGTTGAAGAAAAGACTGTCACTTATAATGATCCTATTGTTCCTACTTGTTATGTTGAGAAACCACCTTTCCCTGTTAGGATAAAGGATCATGCTAAAGCTTCAACTGTGGTTCATAAAAGCAATATTAAAACATATACACCTCCTAAGCAAGTTAAAGTTGAACCTAATATTGCTATTGTTAAAGATCTCTTATCTGATAATATAGATGGGCATGTTATTTACTTCTGTAATGAAACTGCTAGAATTGCTAAACCCCGTGATACAGATAAACCTAGACCTGTGGTAGGCATGCCTGTTATTTCTGTTAAAATAGGAGATCATTGTTATCATGGCTTATGTGATATGGGTGCTAGTGCTAGTGCAATACCTATTGACTTATACAAAGAAATTATGCATGACATTGCACCTGTTGAGTTAGAATAAATTGATGTCACTATTAAACTTGCTAATACAGATACTATTTCACCAATGGGAATTGTTAGAGATGTTGAAGTCTTGTGTGGGAAAACTAAATATCCTAGTGATTTTCTTGTTCTTGGTTCCCCACAAGATAGCTTTTGTCCCATTATATTTGGTAGACCCTTCTTGAATATTGTTAATGCTACCATAGATTGCAAAGGGATGTTGTTACTATCGGCTTAGATGATTTGACTCATGAGTTTAATTTCTCTAAATTTAGTAAACAACACCGTGAAGAAGAATTGCCTAGTAAGGATGAAATTATTGGTCTTGGTTCTATTGCCGTACCTCCTAGTGATCCTTTAGAACAATATTTGCTAGACCATGAGAATGATATGTTTATGAATGAAAGAAGGGAAATAGATGAAGTATTATTTAAACAAGAACCTATTCTGAAACAAAATTTGCCTGTTGAAATCCTAGGGGATGCCCCTCCACCTATGGGTGATCCCATGTTTGAGCTTAAACCGTTGCCTGATAATCTTAAATATGCTTATCTTGATGAAAAGAAGATATATCCTGTTATTATTAGTGCTAACCTTTCAGAGCATGAAGAAGAAAGATTATTGAAAACTCTGAAGAAGCACTGTGCTGCTATTGGATATACTCTTGATGATCTTAAGGGCATTAGTCCCACTCTATGTAAAGATAAAATAAATGTGGAAGCAGATGCCAAACCAGTTTGTGATCCTCAACGACGTCTGAATCCTAAAATGAAAGAAGTGGTAAGAAAAGAAATACTAAAGCTTCTGGAGGCAGGTATATTTTATCCCGTTGCTGATAGTGAGTGGGTAAGTCTTGTTCATTGTGTCCCTAAGAAGGGAGGTATTACTGTTGTTCCTAATGATAAAGATGAATTGATTCCATAGAGAATTATTACAGGTTATAGGATGGTAATTGATTTCCGCAAATTAAATATGGCTACTAAGAAAGATCATTACCCCTTACCTTTTATCAATCAAATGCTAGAAAGATTATGCAAACATACACATTACTGCTTTCTAGATGGTTATTCTGGTTTCTCTCAAATACCTATGTCGGCTAAAGATCAATCGAAGACTACTTTTACATGCCCTTTTGATACTTTTGCTTATAGACATATGCCTTTTGGTTTATGTAATGCACCTGCTACCTTTCAAAGATGCATGATGGCTATATTCTCTGACTTTTGTGAGGTTTTCATGGACGACTTTTTCGTCTATGGATCTTCTTTTGATGATTGCTTGAGCAATCTTGATCGAGTTTTGCAGAGATGTGAAGAAACTAATCTTGTCTTGAATTGGGAAAAGTGCCACTTCATGGTTAATGAAGGTATTGTCTTGGGGCATAAAGTTTCTGAAAGAGGTATTGAAGTTGATAAAGGCAAGGTTGATGCTATTGAAAAGATGCCGTGTCCCAATGACATCAAAGGTATAAGAAGTTTCCTTGGTCACGCCGGATTTTATAGGAGGTTCATTAAGGACTTCTCAAAAATTTCTCGGCCTCTGACTAATTTATTACGAAAAGATATACCATTTGTCTTTGATGATGACTGTGTAGAAGCATTTGAAATACTTAAGAAAGCATTAGTATCTGCACCTATTGTTCAACCACCTGATTGGAATTTACCCTTTGAAATTATGTGTGATGCTAGCGATTATGCTGTAGGTGCTGTTCTAGGGCAAAGAGTTGATAGGAAATTAAATGTTATCCATTATGCTAGTAAGACTCTAGACAATGCTCAAAGAAATTATGCTACTACTAAAAAAGAACTTTTAGCAGTTGTATTTGCTTGTGATAGCTTCAGACCTTATATTGTTGATTCTAAAGTAACTATCCACACTGATCATGCTGCTATTAAATATCTTATGGAGAATAAAGATGCTAAACCTAGACTTATTAGATGGGTTCTCTTGCTACAAGAATTTGATTTGCATATTGTTGATAGAAGAGGAGCTGAGAACCCCGTTGCAGACAACTTATCTAGGTTAGAGAATGTTCTTGATGACCCACTACCTATTGATGATAGCTTTCCTGATGAACAATTAAATGTCATAAGTACTTCTCGTAGTACTCCTTGGTATGCTGATTATGCTAATTATATTGTTGCTAAATTCATACCACCTAGCTTCACATACCAACAAAAGAAAAAGTTATTCTATGATTTGAGACATTACTTTTGGGATGACCCACATCTTTATAAAGAAAGAGTAGATGGTGTTATTAGACGTTGTGTACCTGAGCATGAACATGAACAGATCCTACGCAAGTGCCACTCCGAAACTTATGGAGGACACCACGCGGGAGATAGAACTGCACATAAGGTATTGCAATCCGGTTTTTATTGGCCTACTCTCTTCAAGGATGCCCGTAAGTTTGTCCTATCTTGTGATGAATGTCAAAGAATTGGTAATATTAGTAGACGTCAAGAAATGCCTATGAATTATTCACTTGTTATTGAACCGTTTGATATTTGGGGCTTTGATTATATGGGACCTTTTCCTGCCTCTAATGGATATACACATATTTTAGTTGCTGTTGATTACGTTGCTAAGTGTGTAGAAGCTATTCCAACTAGTAGTGCTGATCATAAAACTTCTATTAAAATGCTTAAAGAAGTTATTTTTCCGAGGTTTGGAGTCCCTAGATATTTAATGACTGATGGTGGTTCACATTTTATTCATGGTGCTTTCCATAAAATGCTTGCTAAGTATGACGTCAATCATAGAATTGCATCTCTGTATCACCCACAGTCTAGTGGTCAAGTAGAATTGAGTAATAGAGAACTCAAATTAATTTTGTAAAAGACTGTCAATAGGTCTAGAAAGAATTGGTCCAAGAAACTTGATGATGCATTATGGGCCTATAGAACTACATATAAAAATCCTATGGGTATGTCTCCGTATAAAATGGTATATGGAAAAGCATGTCACTTACCTCTCGAACTAGAACATAAGGCATATTGGGCTATTAAAGAGCTGAGCTATGATTTCAAACTTGCCGGTGAAAAGAGGTTATTTGATATTAGCTCACTTGATGAATGGAGAACCCAAGCTTATGAAAATGCCAAGTTGTTTAAAGAAAAGGTTAAAAGATGGCATGACAAAAGGATACAAAAGCGTGAGTTTAATGTAGGTGATTATGTATTGCTATACAACACTCGTTTAAGATTTTTTGCAGGAAAACTTCTCTCTAAATGGGAAGGCCCCTATGTTATCGAGGAGGTCTATCGTTCCGGTGCCATAAAAATCAACAACTTCGAAGGCACAAATCCGAAGGTGGTAAACGGTCAGAGAATTAAACACTATATCTCAGGTAATCCCATAAATATTGAAACCAATATTATTGAAATCGTAACCCCGGAGGAATACATAAGGGACACTTTCCAGAACGTTTCAGATTCCAAAAAGGAATAGGTATGTGGTACGGTAAGTAAACCAACTCGAAAACAATTTTTAAGGCAATATTTCTCCGTTTTGGAATATTTAGAAAAATAGAAAATTAAGTAGCAGTCCGGGAAGGACACAAGGGCCCCACGAGGGTGGAGGGCGCGCCCTACCCCCCTGGGCGCGCCCCCCTACCTCGTGAGCACCTCGTGTGCCTTCCGGACTCCGTTTTCTTGCACGATACGTATTTTGGTCGGTAAAAATTCACTATATATTCTCCAGAAGGTTTTGACTCCCGTATCACGCAAATATTCTCTGTTCTTGTTTCGAGCTGTTTTTCTGACAGATCTAGATTATCATGACGTCCCCAAGTGCTTCCAAGGACAAGTTCTTCGAGAATGTCATCAACCCTTACCTCGCGGAGGTGCTGCGACACCCTCAAACCATTGAGATGGAATGTCATCAACCCTTACCTCGCGGAGGTGCTGCGACACCCTCAAACCATTGAGATGCGTGATGGGTTGCTGCACATCCGCGATGCTGAGGGACCAAAGGGAACCGGAAGCATGGAGACGAGGCTCGAAGCAATGGAGCAACAAGTTTTCAAGTGCCAGGGGATGGTGGAGTGTGGGATCAACGCTAGCCACATGATGCTCATGGATTTCACTAACAACTACAAGCCGGATGCCAAGAACACCGAGGAGGCCATCTTAAAGCTACATGAGAAGATCGAGCACCTCCAAGCCCAAATCTATGACCTGCAAAACCAAAACTATGAGTATGAATATAGATTCAAAAGAATGAGTTTGTCTGCAGATTCAAGGATTCCAGAGACTCGATCATCCTTCTATGATGGTGAACCCATGCCTTGGAAGATGGATGGCAAGCCCGCATCATCAACAACAGCTCCACCTTCTTCACCAACCAAGGAGATATAATCACATGGGTATGGGCACTCCCCTTGGCAACAGCTAAGCTTGGGGGAGGTGCCCCGGTATCCTATCACAATCACAACTCCTATCTTTACCGTTTTCCTTAGTTCGATCCTATTAGTGGTATTTTGATCTAGTAGAATAAAGTTTATGGCATGATCTAGCTTTGAGTTTTGCATTATGATCTCTCTATGTAATCGAGTCCGTGAGCTATATAATAAAGATTAGTGTTGAGTCAAGGGCTTGATTTTCTTGCTATGATCTTGGGTGAATAAAAGAAAAGAGAAAAAGAATAAGAAGAAACAAGAGATCATATTGATCTTATTGATAGTAATGACTTCACATAGAAAGAGTGTGACGATTAAAAGTTGTTGGGAGTTGGCAGACATAGCTTTGGTCATCGTTGCAATTAATAGGAAGTAATAAGGAAAGAGAGGTTTCACATATAAATATACTATTATTGTCATCTTTTATGATTGGGAGCACTCATCAAAATATAACATGCTAAAGAGTTGATGTTGGACAAGGAAGACAACGTAATGGGTTATGTTTTCTTATATCTGAGATAAAGTATGTTGTCATGGATCATCCAACATGTTCAGCTTGCCTTTCTTCCTCATGCTAGCCAAATTCTCAGCACCAAGTAGAGATACTACTTGTGCTTCCAAATACCCTTAAACTAGTTTTGCCATGAGGGTCCACCATATCTACCTATGGATTGAATAAGACCTTCAAGTAAGTTGTCATCGGTGCAAAGCAATAAAAATTGCTCTAAATATGTATGATTAGTGTGGGAGAAATAAGCTTTATACGATCTTGTGATGTGGAAGTAATAAAAGCGATGGACTGCATAATAAAGGTTCATATCACAAGGGGCAATATAAAGTGACGTTCTTTCGCACTAAGATTTTGTGCATCCAACCATAAAAGCGCATGGCAACCTCCGCTTCCCTCTGCCAAGGGCCTATCTTTTATTATTATCTTCTACCTTATGCAAGTGTCATGGTGAACTTCACCTCTCCCTTTTTCATTTTATCCTTTGGCAAGCCCAGCATGTTGGAAAGAACCTGATATATATATATATCTAATTGGATGTAGGGGGGCATGAATTATTATTATTGACCTTACCCTCGAGGTAAAAGGTTGTGGGGCGAAACTATAAGCCCCTATCTTTCTCTGTGTCCGATTAAAACTCTGTAACCACAAGTATTGCGTAAGTGTTAGCAATTATGAAGGACTAGATGATAGTTGAGTATGTGGACTTGCTTTTTAGCTTTGACATAGACTCTTTCCGATGTTATGATAAATTGCAATTGCTTCAATGACTGAGGTTATAGTTTGTTGGTTCTCAATAAAGTTTCTGATTCATACTTTTGCATTGTGAATAGATCATCACTTGAACATAAGTAATCATATGACAATATCTATATATGTTGATGTTATGAGAATAATCATGATGCCTTCATGTCCGTATTTTATTTTTATCGACGCCTCTACCTCTAAACATGGGGACATATTTATTGTTATCGACTTTCGCTTGAGGACAAGCGAGGTCTAAGCTTGGGGGAGTTGATACGTCCATTTTGCATCATGCTTTTATATTGATATTTATTGCATTATGGGCTGTTATTTCACATTATGTCACAATACTTATGGCTATTCTCTCTTATTTTATAAGGTTTACATAAGGAGGGAGAATGCCGACAGCTGGAATTCTGGGCTGGAAAAGGATCAAATATTAGAGACCTATTCTGCACAACTCCAAAAGTCCTGAAACTCCACGGAATACCTTATAATAAATAATGAAAAATCCTCGCCAAAGATGAAGACCAGGGGGCCCACACCCTGTCCACGAGGGTGGGCCCCCCCTAGGGCGCGCCCCCCTACCTCGTGGCCCCCCTGGTGGCTCTCCGATGACCATCTTCTGCTATATGAAGTCTTTCGTCAAGAAAAAACCCAGAAGAAACCTTTCGAGAAGAAACTCCGCCACCACGAGGCGGAACCTTGGCGGAACCAGTCTAGGGCTCCGGCAGAGCTGTTCTGCCGGGGAAACTTCTCTCCCGGAGGGGGAAATCATCGCCATCGTCATCACCAACGCTCCTTTCATCGGGAGAGGGCAATCTCCATCAACATCTTCATTAGCACCATCTCATCTCAAAACCCTAGTTCATCTTTTGTATCCAATTCTTGTCTCCAAGTCCGGGATTGGTGCTAGTAGGTTGCTAGTAGTGTTAATTACTCCTTGTAGTTGATGCTAGTTGGTTTAATTGGTGGAAGATCATTTGTTCAGATCCTTTATGAATATTATTACCCCTTTGATTATGAACATGAATATGCTTTGTGAGTAGTTACGTTTGTTCCTGAGGACAAGGGAGAAGTCTTGATGTTAGTAGTCATGTGAATTTGGTATTCGTTCGATATTTTGATGAAATGTATGTTGTCTAGCCTCTAGTGGTGTTATGTGAACGTCGACTACATAATACTTCACCATTATTTTGGCCTAGAGGAAGGCATTGGGAAGTAATAAGTAGATGATGGGTTGCTAGAGTGACAGAATCTTAAACCCTAATTTATGTGTTGCTTCGTAAGGGGCTGATTTGGATCCATATGTTTCATGCTATGGTTAGGTTTACCTTAATACTTTTGTTATAGTTGCGGATGCTTGCAATAGAGGTTAATCATAAGTGGGATGCTTGCTCAAGTAAGAACAGCACCCAAGCACCGGTCCACCCACATGTCAAATTATCAAAGTACCGAACGCAAATCATATGAACGCGATCAAAACTAGCTTGACGATATTCCCATGTGTCCTCGGGAGCGCTTTTCCTTATATAAGAGTTTGTCCAAGCTTGTCCTTTGCTACAAAAAGGATTGGGCCACCTTGCTGCACTTTATTTACTTTTGTTACTTGTTGCTCGTTACAAATTATCTTATCACAAAACTACCTGTTACCACTTATTTCAGTACTTGCAGAGAATACCTTGCTGAAAACCGCTTATCATTTCCTTCTGCTCCTCGTTGGGTTCGACACTCTTACTTATCGAGAGGACTACGATAGATCCCCTATACTTGTGGGTCATCACATACATTAAAATTGCCTTTGAAATGTATGGCATGTCGTGGTTCTAAGTCTGACAGTAAAGTAGGGGGGTGAGAATGTAGAGGCAAGATCCTAGCTACGGTGAGATTGTTCATGCAGGATGTACGAGTTCAGGCCCTTCGCGGAGGAAGAAACAGCCCTACGTCTCAGTGCCCGGAGGCTTTGGTCGATTGGAATATGCATGAAGTTACAGGGGGTGCGAACCCTTGTGCCAGAGGAGGGGATTGGCTTATATAGAGTACGCCGGACCCTTCCCGTCCTCAATTAGACATGGTTTAAGGTACATAAAGATGGACGTTACTAATAACGTCAGTAATAAAGATACATGAATGACTTTTAAGTCTATAAGGTAACGCCGGACCGTTGGCATTCAGAGTGAGCTTAGATCTTCTAGCTGTCGAGTGATTCTTGTCATGGTCGAGTGCTCACTCCTTTGTCAAGTGAACTTGAGTCTTCCGAGTGGAGTGTTTACGGTCGAGTGAATGATGGTATCCCTCGAATGCTTATGACTTTTATGCCAGTGTCCTTGGGGAGCATGTCTAGGTCAGGCCTATGACCCTACCCCAGGTGCATGTCTTTTTCATGGCCAGTATCATCTACCGCGTGGGAAAAATCCCGCCCTTTCCTGTTTAATCGGGTTTGTATCGATGGATCGTGCGAAACAACAAAACTATAGCACTAGTATACAGTACAAGTGACAGTTCACTGGACCGCCGTGTCATGTACTCCTCCGTAGTAAGAGTGGAGCGCTCGCTTTCATAAATGTTCTAGTACCTTTCGCCAACATGTGGGACATTAAGCTACCGGGTCCACGTGCCATACCGAAATACAATGAAGAGCAGCAGGGGTGCCCCCAGTCATGGCGTTGGCGTAGTAATGAGCAATGAGGCGTCAAATCAAAAAGCTGCACCTTTCCCGCAGTTAAGTTGGAGGGACAAAGTAATAATAATGCTAGTAAAAAAAGAAGTTGGAGGGACGAAGCAACCATCATTTCACTCGTTGTTGAATCCGCTTCTCCCTCATCTTCTTCAAGTTAACCACGTGTTGCTTCTGCAGTTGTTCTGCCTCATGTGGGACGTGGATCGGCTTGGTAAAGCACTGACACATGGGACCGCATGTTAGCAAACCGCCAGGACAATGTCCTCTAAAAATAAGAAAGCTCCCACGCCATCCGCGCGGCAAAATCACCTCCTTTTTACTAATCTTGATTCTATAATTTTTTAGATCAATATAATTGTGATTTGTATAGATAGCACATAGGAGCAAAACCAAGTGGTACGGTTAAGGGCATCCACAATGTGTAGCCAAATGTGAAAATAGCTTTTGTCATCGATGGGAACTATTTGTGGATGGTGCCGCCAAAGCCAAAAAGATGGAACCGAAGCTCCCTGATTGATTGATTGAAGGAATAGAAAAATGCGACGTCTCTCCTCTTTCCCCTGTGCTTGGACGCATGTACAGTATAGAGCACAGAGTCTACTCCCCTATCCCTTCTATCACAAATCACAAAGCAATGAGGCGTCAAATCACAAAGCATGGATGAAGCAACCACCATTTCACTCTTTGCTGACTCCGCTTCTCCATCGTCTTCTTTGAGAAACCACCTCACCGCACTAAGCTGGACGGACGACGCTATTGTGTACTAATAATACTAGTACATTTACGCGTCCTTTGGTTCAACACACTTCCTGGATGCAAATAAGGAGGTTGTCTCGACTTGTAGGCGGCACTTGCGAATGACTTACTGTGGTCTCCCTCAATGGTGTTCTCCGTTGAACGCACTTCACCAAACCAGAACGTTCGAGATATCGTCGATGTCACCGCAATGGGGAAGGAAGTCAAATAGTTACTACCTCCATTTTTTTGTACACGAGGCCAGTATATTAAAATTACAATTTGCAAAAGGCCACTAACACTAATCGAGGCAAAATTGATGGTGTTTGCATCGTACTAGCAACCAAGGACATTAATATACCCTTGCATGCATGCGGAAGTGAGAAGGTTTGTTTGTATGGAGCTGCATTAATCAAGCGATGAGGAGTGAGATGGTTAGCTCTTTGGGCTTTGGAGAAAAAATACGCATTAATTGACATGTCAAACGATGATTTGTATCGAACCGCACCCTCACACGGTCGCTCCTGGACGCTGCGGTCGCACCGCACCCTCACACAGTCGCTCCTGCACGCCGCAAACCCAACCAAGGGAACACACCCTCACTGACACGTGCTACCGCTGACAGATAATCTTCGTTCATACATTATGTTTATCCAACCGCATGTTGGGGTGGATCTGTACGGCCCGTGTGGTGGTCTGTTGGGGAAGAAGAAGAGGTGAGGGAGAAGGGTTAGGAGACGTAGGATATTCATCCAACCGCCTGAAATGGTAGACTGACCCAAATGATGAAAGTCAGGTGACTTGCATAACAATATATGTTTTTACACAACAAAAGATCCCTAAAAACAACAACATAAAGAAAAACTATCACTGCTCGCGGAAGGAGATGGCCTCGTCATCTTTGGCTGCCGGTGCGAACCAGCTGTCGCTGCTGACGTGTGTCTCCACACCGTGGTTGTCCTCGGCCTCGAGCTACTCGTTCACGCGGAGCGTGCGGGTGCTCTGCATGGATGAGAGCACCACCCGGTTCAAGTCGAGGACGTCCGGTTCCGCCTGCAGGAGGACCTCGATGGCAGCGGCATCCGCGCGCTTCGCGTCGAGTTGAGCCTCCGCCACCCGGTTCAAGTCAAGGACGTCCGGTTCTGCCTGCAGGAGGGCCTCGATGGTAGCGGCATCCATGCACTCCGTGTCGAGCTGAGCCTCCACCGCCCGGTTCAAGTCCAGGACGTCCGGTTCCGCCTGCAGGAGGGCCTCGATGGCAGCGGCATCCGCACGCTCCGTGTCGAGTTGAGCCTCCGCCGCCCAGTTCACATCCACGACATCTGGTTCCGCCTGCAGGAGAGCCTCGATGGTAGCGGCATGCGCGCGCTCCGCGTCGAGTTGAGCCTCTGCCTCCCGGTCCTCCTTTAGTATCGCCAGGTTGAACCGATGGTCCGCCTGCACCATGGGGGACCCGGACGCCAGCACGAAGTCAACACCCATCGTCTCATAACAATCGAGGGCCTTCCGCGCCATGACCTCCGCCATGAACATTGGATCAGCTTCCTCCTCCTCGTAGCTTGGCTCCAGAGAACTCGGGGATTGGCCCACCGCAAAGCAAGCTTGGGAACGGAGGTTTGTGGCGCCGACCGCCGCCGCGATTTTTGCGCGGCGCTCCGGCGTCAGCATCTTGTAGTATGTGATCTTGCAGCGCACCATGGCTTTCCGGCGAACTAGGGGACGCTTGATGCGGGCTAGGGGATCGAAAGGTGGGGGAATGGGCTGGAGAGGAGGTGTGGTTTTGGGGCAATGGCTGGTGTAGGTCGAGCAGAGAAGGTTCTGGTGTGAATAGTGCTTCTGGTGACGACCGGTCAATCGGTTTTGACTGTACATCGCTCTTGTCGCGTTCCCGTTGCACCCCGGCACGCTGGACCCTCCATGCCGTTCACCAAATGGAACACGCTTCGTCTTGCGTTTTTGCTCGCTTGTGGGACCGCAGTTGAGAGCAAACCGACGTCCCTCCCCCTCCCCCGCCTGCGTCATTTATACTACCACTCCCTCTATTTTATGCGGAGTAAATAAAAATAGAGGGAGTATACTACGGACGAGGATCCCCTGACGTGGCCGAACCCATTGAGTAACTGACATGCGGGGCCTAGCAAGCATGGCTCCGCCAGTAAGTTACCGGAAGGGAGGGTAAGGCAGGGATCCTACATAAGAGGATCCACTTCCACTACTACTCCCTCCTTCCATCTACAGGGCCTATTGCGTTTTTCGAGGCTAACTTTGACCAAATGTTAGAGTAATAATATATGACATGCAACTTACACAAAGCATACGGTCAAATTCATATGTGAAAGGAGCTTCTAATGATATAATTTTCACATTATACATCTCATGTACTATTAAGCTTGTCAATAGTCAATGGCGGTTTTGAAAAACGCATTAGAGCATGGTTAATAATATAGCCAGCCGATGGCTATAAGGAACTGCCATGTCATCTATAGCCATCATCTATATGCACTCATACAATGGTGTGGGCTATAAGGTTGGCTATTTCTCGCAAAAAAATAATATAAAAGGTTGGCTATTGTATTAGTACTTTTTCCCATTTCCTCTCTACTATCTCTTCCTTCATATTTATTGTATTTACCTAGGAATGCATATATAGCTAGGCTCTTGCATGAGAGCTCACTCCCCTTACTTTTTCACATCTCTCTCCTTCACAATGGCAAAAGTGCCATGTAAGTTGGCTCTTAATGGCTATTAGGTTGGCTCTAAGCATTTAATATTTGCATGAGCAAGGTATATGATTGGAAGAGAGTTGCATGCATACTTTTTTTCTTGATCTATGTGTTATGGCTGGGCTGTAGAATATAAGAGCCCGCTTCACTCTCTCTCCTGTCTTCTCACTCCTCCAAGTAGGATTTTAATGACATGACAAGTCTTATAGCCTACTGACTAGGCCTTATTAGACTTGCTCCTAGTCCCTATATAAATGGAAGGAGGGAGTACTATGAGCACTGCATACTCTACTACAGATGTTGTCAGTACTCCACTAGTACTATTGGACAGGGAGCTTAAAAAGTTACTATTGGACTGGCTATACGTGGCGAAATCCTAGTAGCAAGAGCATGCGCGAGAACAAGCACATTCACGTGGTTGAAAACAAATTGGAAACCATATCTGTTTGAGTACAAATCTAGGAGTATGTACGGATCTAACAATATTGATTGGGTGTTGTTGAATGTTGATACTTTTTTCTTTAAGTTTGATCAAAGTAGAGATACTTTTACTACACATAAAACTTATATGTAAACTAGAAAGGATCGAAGGGAGTATATTGTACGTTCAAAAGCGAAACGAACATTGAATACCCTATATATATGATTTGCGGATGCTATGATCACCGGTTCAAAATTTTGAAACCGCCTTAGGTATCACACATGCACCCACTCGTTTTCTCTCGACGAGGTCCGGAGATCGATTGAAAGAGGACTAGGGTGGGTACAATACGTTCGTTTCGCTTATGAACATACAATATACTCCCACTAATCCCCACAGACCCCCCCCCCCGCGGGTCATTTCTATCATTCTATCATAGAAACAGACCAAACCTTTATCTCCTTGCACGACACACAATTGATCTCTGAAACATCAATCAATCTCGTCAAGATGTGTCGGGGCATCAACCGAATGGGATGTCAAAACTAAGATGGGAAGCGACACCTAGTGGAGGCAAAGTGAAACTTTAAACGAACCGTTTGTTTGTATGCATGTCGTACAAATTACAACATTGGAAATACAAGCGAATGATACTCGGCGGAATGTTCAAATGACGCATGCAGGAGGATGGACTTGACCGGAGGGCGGCATGATCGATGGAGAAGAGGGTTGAAGAGGAATGAGAAATAAGCAATGCCGCATGATTATACTTGAACGGATCAAATAAACAATGAGTTGTCTCGTTTGCCCTTCCGTCTTGGTCATGGAGTAAGATACTCCCTCTATTTTTATTTACTCTGCATATTAGGTTTGACTGAAGTCAAACTTCATAAAATTTGACCAAGTTTATAGAAAACTAGCAAGATGCTCGTGCCTTGCACGAAACATCAAGATCTTGTGGGAGAAAAGGATGAACGAGGGAAGGCCTTATCTGCAAATGTGGAGAGGAGTGCGGGTAAATTGTCATAGTTTCCATCCTATCCGTTAGATATAGATCGGATGGCCTATATTGCAGGATGGCAGGCACACCATCATCACCAACTCTGCTTTTTATGTACACTAGAAAGATGCCCGTGCGTTTAGGGAACATCAAGATGCATTTGTATGAGTAGTTTATCTTGTGGGAGAAAAGGATGAATGAGGGAAGGCCTTATTTACAAATGTGGAGAGGGGTGTGGGTATCTTTTTGCAAAATTGCCATGGTTTCCTTCCTATTCGTCAGATATAATTGGACTCTTATAAAAACAGAGTTGGTGATGATGGTGTGCCTGCCATCCTGCAATATAGGCCGTCCGATTTATATCTGACGGATAGGAAGGAAACTATGGCAATTTTGCAAAAAGGTACCCGCACACCTCTCCACAATTGAAAATAAGGCCTTCCCTCGTTCATCCTTTTCTCTCACAAGATAAACTAGTCATACAAATGCATCTTGATGTTAGGCGCAACACACGGGCATCTTGCTAGTAAGAGAAGAAATATGAACATTTACAATAGCAAATATATATGATGTGAAAGTATATTCAATAATGAATCTAATGGTATTGATTTGTTATTGTATATGTTATTATTTCTGTCTATGAACTTTGTCAAAGTTTACAATGTTTGACTTTGAGCAAAGCTAAAATGCGGAGTAAATAAAAACAGAGGGAGTACGCAGGGACTAGTATAGTTACTACTACCGGAACATGGTGAGTTGGACCCCTAAATGCGGGCACACCTCAATTATTCTTTCAAACATTCGGACACCTACATTTAGCACACCATCCAGCTACTTAATCAAGTGTTACGCTTCACTACTTGAAAAGGAAAAGGGTGGCACCGTACCCAAAACCACCACACTTGGGGCTAGGGTGACAACTTGGTACTGTACCACATTTGAACCAGGGCACAAAAACCACCTGTTCTGCGCCTAATGCACAACGCGGAGCACTGACGCTTGAATATGGTTGGGAAAACAGGGAAACCGACATGTGGGGCACACCTGTCGGGAAGACGTGGCGCAGACTAGTCCAATGGAGGAGCTGGCCCACAACCTCCTCGCCACCGCCAACCGTTCATGTGGGTCGTGGGGGCCAGCAACGTGGCGCAGCTCCAACACCGTCTCTGGACAGGGCGACCGCGGTGAGCGGCACGCTCATCGTCGCTGGACACGGTTGGTTTCAGTGTACCGAGGGTGGCGTTAGCACTTTGGCATGACCAACAAATCAACAACTGTCTCGTCGAGGATGCATGGGGCGCCGAAGTGCGCGCGCGCCGCGACTCGTCCGCGGAGTGGTGTAGCGCGGCCAACTGCATCCCTAGGACCTGAGACCATGCCGGGTCTTCTTGATTTTTCAATGACATGTGGGATTGCATGTGAGCAAAGGGCATCTCCAACGTTGCCATGACTGCAGCAGACTACCCTGGCACACCAAAAACCCTCGTCCCTCGCGCCGTCGCGCGGTGCGTTCCCAGCTGGCGCCAGCTGCCCATATTCATGCCGTCCATCCGTATGCCATCGTTAAGAGGCTCGGTGCCCGAGGAACAAACTCCGGCGACTTAATGATGCACCCATACGCTTTGGCCTCACCGGAATGCGCTACTTAAAGCGGCAATGCCCAGCTAACCTCCACACCATAGCGCATCGTCCTGCTACCTGGCACCATATCCGCCATGACCGCGAGCGTGAATGCTCTGCGGGATAGCTTTGTCTTCGGGGATGAAGCTCGAGGTCACCTCCCTCGCTCAAATTGCCACTCACGACACAATAGCGGCGTAGCCGGACGCGGACCCGACCGCACAAGCAGTGGCCACGATGGCGGCCGAGGACGGGAGCACCGCTAGCCACGTGTCCTACTTGCCGCCGTCCAACATCTGGCACCACCGAGGTTGGGGACTCCTCCGAGGATGAGTAGGGCATGGGAGGCGGCAGGGCATGGTGTGCCAACTGGCCTGTCCGTCTCCTATGTTCTACTCTTCCTCGACGGAGACCACACCTTCGTCTTGAATCCCTCCCCCGTACATGGAGATCACAAATGGGGGACGTCGGTCGCTGCCGTAGAATAGGTTTAGGATCGGGTTTCTTTTATTTTTCTATCCTATAAAAGTTCGAAATGTAATGAAAATCTGCCATGTTTGCATTAATCTCGGCTGGTGTATATGAACTTTCACAATAATATAGTATATTGTAGGAGTACTAGCAAGATGCCTATGCGTTGCACGGAACATCAAGATCTTGTGGGAGAAAAGGATGAATGAGGGAAGGCCTTATCTGCAAATGTGGAGAGAAGTGCGGGTAAATTGTCATAGTTTCCTTCCTATCCGTTAGATATAGATCGGACGACCTATATTGCTGGATGGCAGGCACACCATCATCACCAACTCTGCTTTTTATTGAACCGAGACAAATCTAACATGCGAAGTAAATAAACACATAGGGTCTACATACACAATTTATCTTAGGCACTCCAATAGTACGTCCACTACTCATTCACGCATTTCACATCTTTCTACATCGACGGGAACCTATGAAAGGGTTAACGTAAATTGCCTCTCTCTCTCCTCCCTGATTTTCAGGGTGGTGGGCCCCTCCCTCCCCCCAATCTACAATCAATAGCTCACACGTTTCACATTACGTTAATTACGTAACTGGGATTACGTAGGTGTAGCATTACTCATCCAAAAAAAACCAACTAAGCCAACCTCCCAGCATATCGCGCGCGGAAAGACGCGGTCACGCCGTTTTAGTTGGGATTACCGGATTACTACTAGTAGTACCGATGGATCGCGCGAAGCACCAAGTTTTTTTGAGGGGCCGAAGCACCTAGTTTAAAAGGAAAAAAGGGGGTACACTCACAGCACCCCTGTCGCGGTCGCATTGCACCCCACACACGTTCGGTCTTGCACACGGCTCACGCAAACGGAACGCGCTTTGGCTTGCCTCTTGACTGACACGTGGGACTGCACTTGGAGAAACTGACCATGCGCCAAACTCCCCTCGGCCACCATGCGACCCCCCCCCCCCAAAATTTTTTCCCCCAAATGCCAAATTCAACCGCCCTTCGGCCAACTAGACAATAATATTCCCCAAACCCCCTCCCCCCGTCCCCCTCCACTCCATTCGCTCCGCCAAAGCCCCCCCCCCACCGTGCCGATACGTCAGCGTCGCGGTCCGTTAAGGGGACGCACGTCGATCCTCTCGCTCCCACAGTACGCTCTCGTAGACTGTCGTCCTCGAGCCGCGCCGCCGCCGCTGGCGACATTCTTGTGGAGGCGCACGGCGGTCAGCGCCGCCACCACTTGCGACGTTCGTGTGGAGACGCACAGTGGTCAGCTTCTCCAATGGTATGCGCATTCTAGACTGAGGCCCCATGCATGTCGGTGTAGCGCTGAATGTTAGCTGATAGATGCTGTTAATCTCACTGTTTGCCGAAGTAGTTTACAGTCAATATGCTCTGCTTAAGAAGCTTCCTTGCCCTGTTCTGCACTCAATCTGCTTAGCTGAGATGGCATGGCAAGCCCGATTAGTTGCTAAAATATCCTACCATATATTTATTGTGACATAGATTGCCATGGTCTAGTAGCCAATCTGTTAGGTGAAATAACTCTACACCGTTTTACACTCGATCTTTGTTGCTGCGATGGCCTTCGATAGTTTGATGGCTGTGTGCTCGGCCTCATTGACTGCTGAAATAGCCTGCCATAATTTAGCACTCAAATTTGTTTGCTAAATTAGCTTTAAATATATTTCGTTACTTAGATCTGCTCGTCCAAATATCTTGCCATAGCTTTAGACATAGACCTAGGTATCTTTTCTGGACTTCATAAAAAAGCATATATGTTTTTCCTGTAATATCTAGTAGAAGAACTAATTTGTATGTCTAACAGATGGACGGGACTTGGATAACTTCTGCTCGAAGATTCTCCACTACATATGTCGAGGGGGTTGAACACTTCATGAACTTTATTAGAGCTGAGTACGGTGGTCCGAAATCAGATGTGCTTTGCCCGTGTAGCAGTTGTATTAATTTAGTTACAAGACCCCAGTCAACTATGCATAATCATCTACACTTGTATGGGAATTCGGTCACATATACTAGGTGGGTTCATCATGGTGAAGCTATGAACGTCAATGTTACTGACTACATCGAAGCAGCAGATCACCATCTTGATCTGCCTGATGCTAAGGTGGAAGAGGAGGAAGAGGTGGTGGTGGCGGAGCCAGTGAGTTTGACCAACATTGAAACAATTCTACGAAATGCTTGTGCATTTCGTGAACTTTCACCTGCAGAAGAAAAACGGTGGGCCCGCATGTTGGAACAATGCAACGTGGCTGTCACCCCAGGAAATAAGTTGTCAGTATTCTCAGCTATGGTCACCTTTCTTCAGGTGAAGGCATCTGAGCGGATGACCAACAAATCACTCGATGCGATGTTGGCTGCTTTCCGCAAAGCTTTCCCAGATGCGTCTGAGCTGCCACAAACCTACATTAAAATGAAGAATTTCCTTCATGCAGTTGGAAGTGGATATGATATGATCCATGTTTGTAAGAATAATTGTGTTATGTTCCGAAAGGATTATGCCAACTTAAGTGAATGCCCGAAATGCAAATCGTCAAGATGGAAAGATGGCAATGATGTGAAGAGGATTCCTCATAATGTTCTGAGACATTTTCCAATTACACCAAGATTGCAGAGGTTGTTTCATGATGCTGAAACAAGAGAGGATGTACTGTGGCATTCGAGGAACCAGGAGTACAGAGATCAGAATGTAATGAGCCATCCATCACATGGTAGTGAGTGGAAAAGCTTCAATCAGAAACACAATAAGTTTGTTGCTGACCCGAGAAACATTAGACTTGGCTTAGCTTCAGATGGATTTAACCCATTTGGCCACCAGAGCGCCACATATAGCATGTGGCCAGTTCTTGTTATCCCTTACAACATGCCTCCAAATGTCTGCTCCAAAGAATCAAACTACATGATGGCCTTGCTCATCCCAGGTCCAAAAAGTCCTGGAAAGGATTTTGATTTATTCATGAAGCCTCTCGTGGAGGAACTTCAACAGCTATGGAGGGGTGTTCTCACTCGAGACCTATATAGCAGCCCACCAGCTGATGTCTTTCTGTAAGCTCTTATAATATGGTGCATCCACGATTATCTGGCTTTGGGCACTATGTCAGGGCGAACGACACATGGTTACAATGCATGTGTTCACTGTGACAGGAATCCGCTGTCATACGCAATACTTAGCAAGATCTGTTACACTGGACACTGTCGTTTCCTTGCCAAGGACAAGCCGCGTCCTACAGAATACCGAAGACATGTGTTCAATGCAAAGCATGAAAACCGCGATGCGCCAAAGAGGCTCACCGCCGATGAGTTGCAAGTCGATTTTGAGAAGGCCAGGCATATTACACAAGGAAACCATCCTGATAATGGTAGCGGGAAAAGGAACCGTCATAGGGCAGAAAGAGAGATTATTGTTTACCCGCAGGTCCACTTTATTGGACTTGGAGTATTGGAAAGATTTGGATCTACGGCATAATCTTGATGTGATGCACATCGAGAAAAATATATTTGACAAAATTATCGGCACACTTCTTAATATTGAAGGAAAGACGAAAGATACCTTAAAATCTAGGATTGATTTGACACACCTAGATATCAGAAATGATTTGCAGGTGCAAGATGAAGGTAAACCATGGGATATGGCACCAGCTGTGTACGTCTTGGACAAGGCAAAAAACAAAAGAATTCTACGAGGTCCTGTCACGTGTGAGATTCCCACATGGATTTGCTTCCAACCATGAAAGGAGAGTCAGTGCAGATGGAAACAAGGTACAAGGGTTGAAAACTCATGACTATCACGTCCTACTTCAAAGGATCTTACCTATTATCCTTAGAGGATTGGGCCGCCCTGACTTATACAGAGCAGTTGCAGAGTTGGGACAATTCTTCAGGGAACTCTGCAGTAGAAATATCAGGGTAGATTCTTTGGAGTGTCTCAGAGACAAGATACCAACTATCCTATGCGACCTTGAGAAGATATATCCTCCAGCCTTCTTTGATGTGATGGTGCATTTGGTTGTTCATCTACCTGATGAGGCACTACTTAGAGGTCCAGTACAGTATGGATGGATGTACCCTATTGAAAGGCGACTCAGCACTTTCAAGGGCTATGTTAGGAACAGAGTTAGACCTGAGGGTTCCGTTGCAGAGGCCTACATTGCTACAGAAGCGTTGACATTCTGCTCAAAATACATTGAAACAACTGATCAGCTTAGCAAAGAGGTGGGTGAAGACAATCCCGGGCTCAATGTTTTCGATTATTCTGTTCGAGTTACAGGGAAGAGTTGACAAGAGGACAAACCTAAAGATTTGGACAAAATGGTTTGGTATGTGTTGAATAACTGTCCTGAGATACTACCTTATATCAAGTAAGTGCTAAGTACTGCAACTTATACATTGTAATCTACTAAACTTGCAGCACATTCTTATATATTCAGATGTTTGACGCGATCACTATGTTGTGCAGCATCTACAAAAAGGAGTTACTGCCGCAAAATCCAAGAAATATTGACAAACTGGTTATGCCAGGATTTGTGAAATGGTTCAAGAACCATGTAAGCTTTTTAATTGCACTATCAGTTTTTTTAATATATTGAGTACATAAGATGATCAACTTGTCTATTTTCTAACCATATGTTAAGAAGACGCGGGAGGATGGGCAGGCAGTTGATGATGCCCTTTACACACTAGCAATGGGTCCTGATTCTCGGGTAGGACATTATGAATCTTGCATTGTTGGAGATGTGCGCTACAACACCCTTGCACGCGACGAAGGCAGGAAGATACAAAACAGTGACATCATGAGCACGGATAAGTACGACATAGAGACAACTGAAATGTATGCGAACATAACAGACATTGTTCAGTGGCAGTGTATCTCCAGTTTTGAGGATCATCGGTGTGTGGTTCTGTTCTGCTATCGTTGGTATAACCTGTTTTCCAGGATCGCAAAACCCCGAGCTGATGATTATTTCAAATCCATCAATGTCAAGGCAGCGTACCATACCAACGAGCCTTTTATTTTGGCAAATCAAGCAACACAACTATTTTTCTTGGAAGACACATTTGCATGTAGCGATGACTAGAGAGTATTGCAAAGGTTTGAGCAGAGGAATTCATTTAATGAAGTTGCATAACAAGATGATGCTTACACTGCTCCTGATGTACAAGATTCCACATATGTTCCTAATATCTTTGAGAACCATCACTCAATGACGATGGCGAAAAGATTGCTTGTCGTGCTGTGGACATACAAGAGTTGATCAAGAAGAAGCCACCGTTCGAAGACATTGAGGATGAAGAAGAAGATGACACTCTGGGGAATTACGATTCAGATTGATACACATGGCGAAGATGTTGACGCTACTGCTACGGATGATTATTAGATTGCTTTTGTCGTATTTGTCTGTCAGAAGACGTTTTTTATCTACTATGTGAAATTGTGTTTGCTATGACAACTGAAACCTGATGAACGTGTTGTTTAGTATTTTGCTGTGAGAACATCACTTGTTATGTATGTTCATTTGTGTTTGGTGATTGTATGACGACTAAAACATGATGACATTGTTGTTTAGTTGTACTCATATTTGGATGTCAAACTTGAATTTGATGGCATAGTTTGATGTTGGACTGCAATTTGCTCGACGTCTTCGAATGGGAACAAAGTTGACCCAACAGGGCCTCTGCTAATTTATTTATTTATTACCAAAAGGGCCTATGCTATTTATTTATTTATGAGCAAAAGGGGATACCCCCGATTTTTGTTAATAGAAATCATTAGATGTCCACAACACTACGCCCAGCCTGCTACACATGTTTCATTCATTACTAGTTTTAGCAAAGTGCTCATGTCATAACCACTGAATACATGACGAGTGCTACATACATTGCAAATAAATAGACAATCATCCTACAGAGCACATCGATTTTGCCCATTATCTTCACAAGCTCTTTCATCTCCTCATTGCTCTCAAGGCCGTTCGGCAGCTGTTGCTTGGTCATGATCAGAGGAACTGCATCTTTAACCTTCTGCTCTGCATCTTCCTCTTATGTCGTTCCTTTAGTTACTTGTCCAACACCCCAACCCGTTGGTATTGGGATTCCTCGGCTAACCAAATAATCAGCATAGTTGCATTCCCCACATCAGCAACTTCCCAGAAATACAAATCACACGAATCTTCCCTTTTCTGCATGAATCAAATTGGAAGATCATCAACCGAACTATTAAAAATATCAGCAACTGAAAGTAGCAGAACAACACTTAAACATATTATTACACCATGATCCGGGCATTTGTAGAAGACTCGGCTAGGGTTGAGGATTGTGGTTGAGACGCGACGGGTGACTCTGCGTGATTTGCAGCAGTGGCACCACACCAACAACAGCGGGTTGCGATGAGCAATCGGCTACGGTGTGTGTGCCGGCGGGGGTGTGATGAGACCCACAAGCGATGGTACGGGTGGCGACTTGGCGCATATCTGGTTGTTGCCTGCTGAAGAGCAGGTGGACGAGCAGCCATCGGACATGGTTGCTGTGGCCAGAGCTTCTGATGCTAGGCAGAGTAAGTAGAGAAGAGGAGAAGCGAACGTTGGATATGTCAGTTTCATTACTTGCAGAGTAGCATAGCACCATATATAGTCATAGTCTAGGTTTGGATTCGAACCAGCTATAGGAGCACGTCTCTCTTTTTTTTCTAAAACTCAACAATGTCTCTGTACGCCTTCTCAAGTCTTTGATTTTCTTTCTTCTTTTTTGCGAGGAAGGAAGGATGAAAAAATTGAGATTTCCTGGGACTCGAACCCAAACATCTCGGTTGAAAACCAAGGGTGGTAGTCACTTATGTGGTGAACGTTCCCTGGGAGGAGGACGGCAGATGAACACATCTTCCTCGCAGTTTTAGTTGCGACGCAAGATCGAACGGTCGCAGTTTCGGGAATGTTATCAGGCGAACGAGCCCAGTTTTTCTTTTCTTCCCATATATGTAAAAAAGTATGCTACTTGGTGTCAGCATAGTTAACAAACGATTGTGCCAACCTTGACTGTAGGATTGGCATTCAATGTCTGTCGTGTTTCTTTAGTCTCTTCTTCCTCCAGCCGCCAAAGCCAAACCAGTGCCGGCGGGACCGCCTGCTCCCGCCTCCCACGGCTGGTTGTGCTGTCGCGCATGCATCGTGGCCACATCGCACCCTAAAACTCCGCGCATCTTCCCCAGCTCTTGTTCATTCCAGTCCGAGGCCTCACCATCGTCCTCCGCCTTGGTTCGCTCGCCGCGGTGCCACCCTCTGGTGTTGTCAACATGGTCAACAACCTAGAGGAATAAGGAGATGACTGTACATGGTGAGGATGACAGTAGGGACCCAGCAGCACGCACAGTAATTTTGTTTTTTCGGGACGGAGAAGGGTATCATCTGGGTTGTTCGGGAGCTGTGGCCCGTCTAGCACATGACCAGCCCCGTTTGTTTTTTCCTTTCTGAAAATGGCTATCCCAGCTATTTTGTTTTTTTGACAGAATAACCAACATTGGCCTACTTGTTTTTCTACGCCCTGCTGGGCCGGAAATCTTTCAAGATGAGGAGGGATGCATTTTGCCCAGAAAATGGGCTATAAGTAATAAAAAATGGGCTATAAGTAATATTAAATAAAGCAAACTGGAAATTAGTTCCGAAATACTTTTTTCTTTCGGATTTTGATATTTTAAATTTGATTGTTTTTGTGTGGGTAAAATTTCATTGGATTTAAATTAAGGTATGCTTAGTTTTTAAATTAATTTGAATATGGCTAGAAATTTCGGGCCGTATGCTGTTTGGGACAGATTTGGAGGCTGACTTGTGGGTCTACTAGGTTGACGTGTACGAAAGGCTTTGTCAACTTAGTCCGCAAACGATTCTAGCTAGCAGGAGTGACCGTTGGATGCTAATCCAACGGCCATGCTGCTTCTTCAATATCTGATCTTCTTGCTCCAGCCGCCCAAACCAGCGCCGGTGGGACTTCCTGCTCCCTCCTCCCGTGGTCGGTTGTGCTCCCGCACAGGGCGCACCGCCCCACCCTACTCCATTGCTGGCCTGGCCATTCCTCTACTCACGACACCTCCTGTTATTTTCCGTCAACGGCAGCCGGACCAGTAAACCCTCGTACTCCCCACCGCGTGGGCAACCACTGCCGAGTCTTCCCCAGCTCCGTGTCATTCCCTTCCTAGGCCTCACCGTCGTCCACCGCCCTGGTGCTCTCGACGCGTCATGGTCAACGTGGTCAACGAACGACATCTATCGGACGTGGACTATACGTGGTGAGGCTGACAGCTGGGTCCACGGCTGCACACAAGGAAATGCCTCCTTATTATGCGCAAAATAATGATTCCTCCACCTGACATATGGGACCCACCGGAAGGGCCTCTGTATTTCGTGAAAAAAATGTTCCCCCCGCAGATAGGTCGGACCCACCAGCTATTTCTTCGCACGCAAGGAAGTGCCTCCTTATTACGCACAAAAAAATGAATACTCCCCGTGCTAGCTGGGACCCAGCATAGTGGGAGGCTGACATGTGGGCCTACTAAGTTGGCGGGGACGGAGGGCTTTGTCAACTTAGTCAATATGAACGATTCTAGCTCCAGTGACCGTACGATGTCCATCCAACGGCCGTAGTGCTTCTTCAACCTATGGTCTTCTTGCTCTAGCCGCCCAAAGAAGCGCGGTCGTGCCGCCTGCTCCTGGCTCTCGTGGCCGGCTGTGTTGCCGCGGAGGCCTCACCGCCCCTACTACTCCGACTGCTGGCCAGGCCCTGCAGCGACGGTAGCCTCATACCGCAGCCGAACCAGTGAACCCTCGTACTCCTCTCCGTGTGGGCATCCACTGCCGCGTCTTCCCCGGCTCCGCGTCGTCCCCTTCCTAGGCATCGCCGTCGTCCACCGCTTTGGTGCTCTTGATGCGGCATGGTCAATGTGGTAAATGAACGACTTCCATCGGAAGAGTACTGTGCATGGAGAGGCTAATAGCTGGGTCCACGGCCGCAGCAAGGAAGTGCCTCCTTATTATGTGCAAAATAATGATTCCTCCACCTGACAGCAGGGACCCACCGGACGGGCCACCGTATTTCACAAAAAAATGTTTCCCCCCTGACTGCTGGGACCCACCAGCTACATCTTCACACAAAAGTAAGTGCCTGACAGTCGGGACCTACTCTATCTACAACAAAGTGTTTAGTAGCAAAGTAATATGATAATAGTGGTAACGGTACCAAAGTAATATTTTTGGGTTTTATAGTGATTATAACAGTAGCAACGGAAAAGTAAATAAGCGAAGAACAATATATGAAAAGCTCATAGGCATTGGATCGGTGATGGAGAATTCTGTCAGATGCAATCGATCATGCAACAATTATAACATAGGGTGACACAGAACTAACTCCAGTTCATTAATGTAATGTAGGCATGTATTCCGGATAAAGTCATACGTGCTTATGGAAAAGAACCCGCATGACATCTTTTGTCCTACCCTCCCGTGGTAGCGGGGTCCTATTGGAAACTAAGGGATATTAAGGCCTCCTTTTAATAGAGTACCGGACCAAAGCATTAACACATAGTGAATACATGAACTCCTCAAACTGCGGTCATCACCAGTAATGGTTCCGATTATTGTCACTTCGGGGTTAACGGATCATAACACATAATAGGTGACTATAGACTTGCAAGATAGGATCAAGAACTCACATATATTCATGAAAATGTAATAGGTTCAGATCTGAAATCATGGCACTCGGGCCCTAGTGACAAGCATTAAGCATAGCAAAGTCATAGCAACATCAATCTCAGAACATAGTGGATACTAGGGATCAAACCCTAACAAAACTAACTCGATTACATGATAAATCTCATCCAACCATCACTGTCCAGGAAGCCTACGATGGAATTACTCATGCACGGCGGTGAGCATCATGAAATTGGTGATGGAGGAAGGTTGATGATGACGATGGTGACAGATTCCCCTCTCCGGAGCCCCGAACGGACTCCAGATCAGCCCTCCCGAGAGAGTTTAGGGCTTGGCGGCGGCTCCATATCATAAAACGCGATGAATCCTTCTCTTTGATTTTTTTCTCCCCGAAGACGAATATATGGAGTTGGAGTTGAGGTCGGTGGAGCGTCAGCGGGCCCATGAGGCAGGGGGCGCTCCCAGAAGGGTAGACACACCCGCACCCTCGTGGACAGGCTGTGGGCCGCCTGACATGGATTCTACGTCCAGTATTTTTTATATATTCCAAAAATAATCTCCGTTCATTTTCAGGTCATTCTGAGAACTTTTATTACTGCACAAAAATAACACCATGCAATTCTGCTGAAAACTGCGTCAGTCCGGGTTAGTTCCATTCAAATCATGCAAGTTAGAGTCGAAAACAAGGGGAAAAGTGTTTGTAAAAGTAGATACGACGGAGACGTATCAACTCCCCCAAGCTTAAACCTTTGCTTGTCCTCAAGCAATTCAGTTGATAAACTGAAAGTGATAAAGAAAAACTTTTACAAACTCTGTTTGCTCTTGTTGTTGTAAATATGTAAAGCCAGCATTCAAGTTTTCAACAAAGATTATGAACTAACCATATTCACAATAACATTTAGGTCTCATGTTTACTCATATCAATGGCATAATCAGCTAGCCAGTAATAATAACAAATCTCGGATGACAACACTTTCTCAAAACAATCATGATATGATATAACAAGATGGTATCTCGCTAGCCCTTTCTGAGACCGCAAAACAAAAATGCAGAGCACCTTTAAAGATCAAGGACTGACTAGACATTGTAATTCATCGTAAAAGAGATCTAGTCACAGTCATACTCAATGTAAACTAACAGTAATGGATGCAAATGATAGCGGTGCTCTCTAACTGGTGCTTATTAATAAGAGGATGATGACTCAACACAAAAGTAAATAGATAAGCCCTTCGCAGAGGGAAGCAGGGATTTGTAGAGGTGCCAGAGCTCGGTTTTGAAATAGAGAGGAATAATATTTTGAGAGGTATACTTTCATTGTCAACATAACAACCGAGAAATCTCGATATCTTCCATGCTACACACATTATAGGCGGTTCCCAAGCAGAATGGTAAAGTTTATACTCCCCCACCACCAACAAGCATCAATCCATGGCTTGCCCGAAATAATGGGTGCCTCCAACTAACAACAATCCTGGGGGAGTTTTGTTTGCAATTATTTTGATTTGATTTGAGCATGGGACTGGGCATCCCGATGACCAGCCATTTTCTCGTGAATGAGGAGCGGAGTCCACTCTTGAGAATAACCCACCTAGCATGGAGGATACAGACAACCCTAGTTGATACATGAGCTATTCGAGCATACAAAACAGAATGTTTATTTGAAGGTTTAGAGTTTGGCATATACAAATTTACTTGGAACGGCAGGTAGATACCGTATATAGGTAGGTATGGTGGACTCATATGGAATAACTTTGGGGTTTATGGAATTGGATGCACAAGCAGTATTCCCGCTTAGTACAAGTGAAGGCTTAGAAAAAGGCTGGGAAGCGACCAGCTAGAGAGAGACAACAGTCATGAACATGCATTAAAATTAATCAACACCGAATGCAAGCATGAGTAGAATATAATGCACCATGAACATAAATATCGTGGAGGCTATGTTGATTTTGTTTCAACTACATGCGTGAACATGTGCCAAGTCAAGCCACTCAAATCGTTCAAAGGAGGATACCACCCCATCATACCACATCACAACCATTTTAATAGCATGTTGGCACGCAAGGTAAACCATTATAAGCTCCTAGCTAATTAAGCATGGCATAAGCAACTATAATCTCTAATTGTCATTGCAAATATGTTTCTTCCATAATAGGCGGAATCAGGAATGATGAACTAATCATATTTATAAAAACAAGAGAGGTCGAGTTCATACCATCTTTCCTCATCTCAATAAGTTCATCATATAATCATCATTATTGCCTTTCACTTTCATGTCCGAATAGTGTGGAAAATAATAATAGTGCACGTGCATTGGACTAAGTTGGAATCTGCAAGCATTCAATTCGAGAGAGAAGACAAGGTAATATGGGCTCTTTGTTATATCAACAATAATGCATATACGAGCCACTCAACATTTTCATCATAGTCTTCTCCTCTCGACCCCCAAAGGAAAGAAAAGAAACAAAACTATTTACACGGGAAAGCTCCCAACACGCAAAAGAAGAACAAGATATCTTTTTGGGTTTTCTTTTTAGTTACTACTACTACAGGCATGAAAAGTAAACTAGCTAAAAGCTAGAACTAATTTTTTTTGGTTTTTCTTAAGATTTTTCAAACACACAAGATGAAAGCGAGAAAATGAAAATAAACTAGCATGGATGTGTTGACGCTCAAAAGTGGCATAGTCATAAAATTAGCTTAGGCTATATAAATACTAATTCAAACTTAGGATTGGAGGTCACTCCGGATGGCTCTCTCTAAGAAGATCGAGATGTATATGAAGATGGTCTATAGCGGAGCTCAGATGTAATAGTTATGACAAGTTCGGAGATGCTCATGTTGACACCAGATTAAAGAATGGCATGAAACTCCATTAAAACGGCCTCTGATGGAAAATGTTTCAACATGAAAGTTGTGCGTCTCTTCTAAACGGTGGATTTTGATATAAAAATCATCTTAATCCGAGTTCGTATGCGACCTGTGGAGGCAAGACAAGCTCAGAAACAGAAGCTGCAGAGTCATTTCGGACCGACCGAGTTGATTTGATCGGTGAGACCGAGTTGGCCCGAAAATTTACCAGAGAGTTGGCAATTATGACTCGGTAGGACCGAAGCAAACCAATTGGTGGGACCGAGTTAATCCGAAAAATTACAGAAGGATACAAAGAGTTGGCAACGTTCACTCGGTGGAACCGAAATGTACCAATCGGTGAGACCGAGTTGGTCCGGTAAATTACCAAAGATTCCTGTCCGAGTTAGGTTAGGATTTTTGATGTTTTGGACAGAAATTTTTAGTCCTTTTCTTGTACGGAAAGTCTAGCCGCTTCATAAATAGATGAGAGGTGACGACTGTAGCGACCCGACCTCAAACGGTCAAGCCTCTGTGTATCCGTGCCATCTCTGGATCGGTATGCTGGCACACACAGTACATCAATGTATATATCAAAGTGCAATCACATGTATAAATAACGTAAAACTGATATATACCTCATAAATCTCAGCGGAAACAAACACAAGGGTGTGGAGTCCATCAACGCCAACGGCAAGTTGAGTGTAGACCGTAACCCTACAACGTAACTCTTACTCGTCGTAGAAAAGTCCCTGCAACATAAGACGTTGCAGCCCTGTAGGTCAGTACATTGAATGTACTGGCAAGTCACATCATAAGAATAATGAACCTATTTGTACATGCAATCTGGCTGGTGGAAAGCTCTAAGTTTAGTTTTTGCATAAAGCCAGTTTTCCCCTAGAATAAAAGATATTCTACCACTACTGGATAGCATAGGATGAGTTGGTAACCCCAACTAAATCCATTCCTAAAGTTTCATTTAAACCCAACTGTTTAAATTAAGAGTGATGAGATCTCCCAGCATTTCCACTACTAGATGCTCAAGTTGTCCGTAACCGGGGACACAGCTAATCGATTAGGTTTTAACACTCTGCAGAGGTTTGCATACTTTTCCCCACAAGACTCGATCGCCTCCCTTGAAGTTCTCGCACTGCCTGGCGTTTGAGAACAGGATGACCGAGACATAGTCTTTTGAAAATGTTCCCCCTTAACCCACGTATAGGCTGGTACACCTACATCATTCTACATCTGCTAGCCCATCCCAGAAGGGGTCACACTAACTACTCAACTAAGCCAGAGCCCATATTGGCTTGTGGCTGCACATGTAAGCTTCTAGACAAGAGAATACGATTGATCTCTTTGAGCCTGGGCGGACAGACCACTAGTGGTGCACCACCATGGATTTCCCATGCATGCTCCCACTATACTTCGCCACCATTCAAACCAAACCTCCGCCCAGGTAGTTCATTTACAAGTCTTGGTCCTGATTACTACTTTGTCACTCATGTCTCACCATGAACACTTCCCAATTCCACGTCTACATTTGCGAGGCGGAAATAAACTTACACGGTGGTGACAAGGTTGTATAGATCAGACCTACCTCAAATGAACTACTAGGTAACGGCATAGCCATCTGGCAACAATAAATCCTACCATGCAATCCTACCACAAAAGGACTAAGTGCATTATATAAAACATAGGTGATTGGAAGAATGGTCAAATGTGAACTTGCCTGGTAATAGTTGATGAAGATTATATCGCTCTCAGAACTTTACTTAATAGAACTATTCGTCACTCTCCGATGAACATCTATAAAGTCAACATTGCATTCGCATAAGCAATCATTTCAAAGAACCAAGAAGAACATGCAAAGTAAAAAGTCTTGGAAAAACCAAATGAACATACGACACACTTAACTATCAAAAAATACTCTAAGTGCAGCACAACATAGGCATGTGGTTCAGAATTTGTGACGTGAAGCATAGTGCATACAAGGCATACGAGTAAAACTACTATGGACAGATACTAAGTGTGTGAAAATTAGTGTGACAATGGTCCAGGTGATAGGGTTTGCAATGGTGACACGGTGCAAAAAGAATCACATCAATCGGAGCTACGGTTTAGGAGATATGGCTAGTTGAAGTTTGAATTCAAATCTGAATAAATTCAAATTTGAAATTGGTCAAAAGTTTTCAAAGTTGGTTCTCTGGATAAAGCTATTCGAGATGAACATTTTGCCGCCGGTTTCGTCGAATTTGGAGTTACGGTTAAAAAGATACAACCATTCGAAGTTCAGGGGCTAATTTGAAAACTTAGGGACTAAATAGAAAAGAAATAATTGCAAACAGGCCCTTGGCCACGTGGCGGCTCGTGAATGGCTGAGCAGCGTTCGCTGTAGAAGCTATACGGCGAACGGCCTCATTTAATAAAAACGCTAACGCACGACTAACTAACAAAAACCGACCGGTGGTTTTTAAAATAAAAACCAGGGTTAACCGCGGCTAACTAATTAAGTGAATCGACCGGTTTTAAAAATAAAATCGGCGGTTTTGTTTTTCGTGTAACGGTGCAAAAAAAGACCTAGACTTAGAAAAGAACGAGGAGGCGGGGTGGCTCACAGAGGGCAACCGCGGCGGCGCCGACGTTGGCCAGCACCTCGGCGTCGACGGGGCGGCGGTTCCGGCAGGCTTCGACGGCAGCGAAGTGGACGGAGGGGTGCGGCGTGGTGCGGGCGTCGTGGTGGTGGTGGCGAGGATCCTCGGGGCGTCCGGATGGGCGGTGCGAGGATGACGAAGCTCCATGCTCCGGTGGGGCTCTCCGTCGGTGGGGCGGCGGCTGTGGCGGTCCTCGGCGGCAGGGAAGGAGGCGGCGGGGTCCGACGTGTCGAGGGCGTCCACGGAGTGGTGGTGCAGGGCGTCGGCAGCGTCCAGGCGGGCGGAGGAAGGGCGGCGGCTCCGGTGCTCCGGCGAGGGCACGCATCGTCGGGGCGGCTTCTCCAGGCGACCTAGGCGACAAGAAAAACGTCACAAAGACGCGGATGAGCACGGGGTCCGGATGAGCACGGAGATAGGGATCGAAAGGGTTCACCGGCGACGAATTCGTCCGGTGAGGAGCTCGGCTGCGGCGAGATGCACTCGATGATGGTGACAGATAGGAGCGGCGAGAGGACGAGAAAGTGGGCAGGATGGAGAGAGGGGGCTCCGAAGCTTTTATAGGCGCGGAGAGGAGTGCTCAGGGTGGCGGGGTAAGCCTCATTCGCGGGGCTTCGCCGGCGGTTGCGGGCGGGCGCGCTCGCGGCCCTTCCCGTGCGGCACGGCGGGAGGTTGGGGACGAGCTGGGAGGCGCGGGCCACCAGTCAGCTGGTGTTGGCGGGGCGACCGAGCGAAGAGGAGCACGGGCGAGCGAGGCGTAAGGCCTCGGGCGGCCTCGGGCGCTGCTGGGCCAGCTCGGTGCGCTGGCTCGCTCTTGGGCCGAAGACCATGGGCCGGCTGGCGGGCGCGTGTGTTTTTTTTCGGAAAGGAGACTCCAACAGAAGTAAATTAAATAAAAAATATACATAGGCATATCTTATACCAAAATGTTCAAAAAAATACCCCGAATAAGATGAACTGTTTTTCAAGTTCAACTAAATTCTAAAAAAAATTCATAAAAGTCAAACAGTGCTACTGTTGCATTTAAAATCAATAAAAATCATTTTTTAAATAGAAAAATGATTTCAAATTTATTTTCTCCTAATTTTCCATTGAAAAGAATCATTTTACCCTTATTTCCATTTATTTATTTTAGGAGAAAAATAATTTGAATTAAAACTAAATAACTTCCAAGAGAATTTGAATTTGGAATTTGAAACAACTTCAATTGGAAAATGAGTTTCAAATGACTCCAAAGTGACTTCCAATTTATTTCTTTGAAACTTCCAACTCTCTTTCTTCAAATATGAAGAAGTCATTTTATCTCCCTCATGAACTCATTGAGTTGCTTAAAGTTTCTAAATTTAAAATATTTCAAATGGAATTCAAATCATTTTCAAACCCCTTTTTCATTTCTTTAAATGGAAGAAGTCATATTATCTTCACTCTAGGGTTTTGTGATGAAATGAATTTGAATTCATGGAGATCAAAATGCAAGATGAAAGTTTTGGGAAAGTCCTTTTATTCCCTCTCATTCAACTTTCAAAGGGTTTCAATTTCCACTCAGTTTCACACAACAAACAAACAAACAATCATAATTACTTATTTAATATAACATTCCAAAATTTAGAATTTTGGGATGTTACAATGGCCGATTGAACAACACACAATCGCAAAAAACACATCTACTACTTTTTCATCTACGTTTTGTCTCTCCCCTGTTTTTGCTTCCTCGTTCTTCGTGTTGGAGAGCTGCGAATCCTGAGGCTCTAGGGACGGTTGGACCGACCTAGGGCAGCCCATAGCTGCCGCACTCCCCGACAGGGTCCCTCCCGGGAGTGTGGGTTTTCGGGTCCTCAAAAGTTCTCTCCTGTCTTGCGAATCGCGCTTTCAGTGAGACTCCTTCGACGTGAGCTGCGGTGCATCACCCCCGACGTCGAGGGTATACGTGACGTGTTCGTGCGCGAACACACTTATTGGCGACTCCGCTGGGGAACAAAGAGTAATCATCATCATCCATCATGGTCGATCTTCCCAAGCCATCTGAAGTGGATGCCGATAACATCATCAAGCCCAATTTTGAGGAATTATCGGCAGAACATCTCCAAGCTTTTGAGGGGTACAAGAAGCGCGTGAAGAGAAGGAGATGCAGGAGTTCCTTGCTAAGTTCAAAAAGGATCGCCAAGGCAACATCACTTCAATTGAAGAAATCAAGTTTCCTCCTCTTCACAATGAGCAGGTAGAACCGTCTGTAAGAAAAATCTTCTCTCCTGAACAGTCGGCTGAAATTACTACTCTTATTGCTCAGAATAATGATATTATTACCAAGCTATCATAGACAATAATACTGCTCGAAATAATACTCCTCAATCATATAATGGTAGTGGTAGTATGTCTGCTGGTGTGGAAAACTTTAGTCCAACTTTACCTATTTCATTGGCACCGCCCGTGCCATTGAATTCTTATCCCAGTCAGACAAACTAACTTGTTGCTCCACCCTTTAATCCTGCCATGAACGTACCAAGTTCAGTGAATCCAACTGCATTGCTAGGTTACGGTTTGGCAAGTCCACGTGGATCGCTGCTGAACTATGGCACAACATACACACCACCATCTCTTCCGACTAGCACTGTACCAACTATTAGAAATCATATTCACCATGCGCCACAACCACATGCAACGTCACTCAATATGAGTGATATTTTGGCTAATGCCAGAGAGGAAATGTCTAGGGTGTTCCGAGAGCATTGTGGGATTGAACTACCTAAACCACAAATTTCCAGAAAACAATATCTAGAGATTTTTGATGTCGTGCCATGTCCTCCCGGATATAAAGTTCCAGATTTTGTTAAGTTTAGTGGAGAGGGAAAATAGACTACATGGGAGCATGTTAGTCAATACTTGGCACAATTAGGTGAGGCATGTTCACGAGACGAGTGGAAAGTACATTATTTTCCTTTATCTTTAATCGGTACTGCTTTCTCGTGGTTTTCTGCCTTACCACCTGGTTCTATTACTACATGGTTTCAATTGGAGCAAAAGTTTCATGATCACTTCTATAGTGGTGACAATGAGCTTAAACTACCCCATCTTACATCGATTAAGCAAAATCATGATGAATCGGTCTCCGATTATGTCAAAAGATTTAGAGATTCAAAAAACCGGTGCTATAGTTTGGTGATAACCGAGAGAGATTTGGCTGATCTTGTGCTTAGTGGTTTGAGAACTCACATTAGAGAAAGGCTAGAAGGACATGAGTTTTTAAATATCAACCAAGTCTTGCAAAGGGCTTTGGCTGAGGAAAGCCGAAGCAAAGATCTTAAAGAGGTGGATAGATATAAAACTGATCGTCCTAAGATGAATATGGTTGAGTATGATAATGATCACTCGGACGATGAGGGTGATATTTATGCTGCTGATTTTTTTGGCCATCTAAGGCCAAACCGTTTACTTGCAAATGATTTAAAGCTGATTCATAAGAATCGTGATGAAGAGATGAAATTTACTTTCAACATTGCCCAGTGTGATAAAATATTTGATGCTTTGTTGCAAGCCAAGATTATTAGAATATCTCATACCTTACCGCCGTTCGAAGAGCTGAAACGGCGTGCTTATTGCAAGTATCACAGTTCTTTTTCTCATGCTACTAATGATTGTAATGTTTTTCGATGACTGATACAATCGGCCATTAATGACGGACGATTGAATTTTTCTGAGTGCAAGTTGATAAGCAGCCTTTCCCAATGAACACCATGGATTTGGAGGGGAAGAAGATGTTAATTAGGCCCAACATAGCCGAATCAGCTAATAAAAATAATATTGTCATTGGTGAGCCCATGAAAAATAAGGAGAGCGACAAGGTCTTGGGGAGACAGGTTGTGCTTGACAAGCAACCCGGTGGCAAGGAGGTAATCAAGATCACCATCAAGAATCCTACACTCGGGGGGCAACCACAAGTGCAAGAGAACACTCATGTCAAATTTGTTAAGCCCAAGAGTCCAGAGGTTGTAAAGTGGAAGACGAATGAAGCTAAAGTGCAGCGCAAGAGAATCAAGCCAACTTTTGATATGCTGTTGTCCAAGTATGCCAATCAAGCGGCCGGTTCTAGCTATGACCGGGCATTAAATTTGAAGCGCTCAAGGTCACCTCCTCGGGAAGAATTTCAGCATCATGTAAGGCCATATGGGTCATGGGCACCGGGACCATGGATGGCGCCACCCCCCTATGAGCCATACTAAATGGGAGGCTACAATGGAGGATGGGGGCAACCCCCGATGACCCCTTATGCTTTTTATCCGGGTTGGGCTGAACCAAGGAGGCCCGTTCATGAGAGGCTTTCTTATCCCACACGAGGCCGTTTGAACAATGGTGTTAATCGGCCAATGCAAGATAATCATGGAAGGGTTGGCAAGCAAGTGTGGCGTGCTAAATCACCAAGTGCTGAAATTTCAGAGCCTGGCAAGCAAAAGGAGAAGAATACTAGTGTTGAAACTATTGTGATAAGCACTAAAGAATTAACAATCAAAGAGCCGATTATTGGTGATAATCCGGCTAATTCTAATAAAGATGTGGCTGCTGTCCAGCAGGGTCCCATGGCTAATGATCATGAAGCTAGCACAAGCAAGGCCAAGTCGAGGGATCCAAAATATACTAAGCCTAAGTGGTGTCCTTCCGGTCTGACCAAGGCGCAAAAAAGGAGATTGCAGCACATGAGGAGTCATGAGAAGGAGGAACAAGAAGCAGAAAAGCTAAGGGATAAATTTTTCAATGAAAGCCATCCCATGGTACCCCCAAAACAAGTGTGGAGGCCAAAGCAAAAGGAAAACATGGCAGCTTCTGCATTGATCATAGCAACACCTACACCACTAACAGAGGACGATGCGGCTACTATTACATCGTCCACTTTGCCTACTACTTCCTCTTCCGTTGAAGATATTTCGAAGTAAGTGGACATGCTTGTGGAAGAAGATGAAATGCTTGATTATGAGTCTACACCGGTTCATGAAGGTATGGTTATTAATATGGTGTATTACTTACTCGCTAAATTTCATGCTACAGATGAAGAAGGGGAAGTAGCTCGGCTAGATTTTGGTCCTAAAAATGCTATATTCGAGAAGACAAAAGAATTGGTGACGCACTTGAAGCCATTGTTCCTTAAAGGTCATATTAATGGATCGCCGGTTGCTAGAATGCTTGTCGATGGTGGTGCTGTCGTGAATCTTATGCCATATTCGGTCTTCAAAAAATTGGGGCTGCGTGATGAAGAGTTAATAAAGACCAACATGGTGCTTAATGGATTTGAAGGCAAAGAGAAAACTGAAGCCAAAGGTGTGATGTATGTGGAGCTTACGGTGGGAAGCAAAACTTTGGCTACCGCATTCTTTGTCGCCAAGGTGCAAGGTAACTACAATGTGATATTAGGCCGTGATTGGGTTCATGCAAACCAATGTGTGCCATCTACTATGCACCAGTTTTTAATTCAATGGGTTGATGATGAAGTAGAAGTCATTCATGCGGATAATTCGGCTTGTGTTGCTTTGGCCGATGCATTAGTGGATTGGCAACATCCCAATGCTACTTGCTTGACGTGGCGCGACTTATCAGAATATGATTTTCTTAGTGCCACAAAAAGTGGTTTTGTGCCCGTTTCTTTAAAGTCGGTTGGCGGTAATCGGCTCCAAGGTATGATGTATTTAAATGGATCCTAACTCAGAGTGGTTACATAAACGTCTTGTAGAATATCGGTCCAATGAGAACGATATGTATGAGTCCATAGAAGAGTTAGATGATATGGATAAACTAAGACAAGGTTTTACATCGGCCGATCCATTAGAAGAGATAGATATAGGAGATGGTTCAATTCCTAGGCCGACATTTGTAAACGAAAATTTAAGAGTCGATCATAATGCTAAGTTGATCGAGCTATTAAAAGAATATGTTTGTTGCTTTGCATGGGAATATCATGAGATGCCAGGTTTAAGCCGAGAGCTAGTGGAGCATCGGTTACCTATAAAGGCCGGTTTTAGGCCATATAGGCAATCGGCCAGAAAGTTTAATCCAAAAATGTATGACCGGATCAAGGAAGAGATCGGTCGTTTGCTTAAAGCTAATTTTATTAGACCTTGCAGGTATGCCGAGTGGATTTCTAACATTGTACCGGTAGAGAAGAAAGGCTCCGGCAAGTTGAGGGTGTGCATTGATTTCAGAGATTTGAATAGAGTTACACCTAAAGATGAGTATCCTATGCCAATAGCTGATATGCTTATTAATGATGCTTCTAGAAATAAGGTCATTAGCTTTCTTGATGGTAATGCGGGGTATAATCAGATTTTTATGGCCAAAGAGGACATGTCCAAAACGGCTTTTTGATGTCCCGGTTTCCTTGGTTTATTTGAGTGGACAGTGATGACCTTTGGATTAAAAAATGCTGGTGCCACGTATCAAAGGGCTATGAATTTAATTTTTCATGATTTACTTGGTGTTATACTTGAGGTTTATACTGATGATATTGTTGTCCAATCGGATGCTTTTGAATCTCATCTAGCCGATTTGCAGTTAGCTTTTGAAAGAATGAAGAAATATGGGCTGAAAATGAATCCTTTGAAGTGTGCCTTTGGTGTATTGGCTGGGAAGTTTCTAGGTTTCATTATTCATGAAGATGGCGTGGAAATTGATCCCAAAAAGATAGAAGCTATACAGAAAGTACAGGCTCCAACATGCAAGAGAGATATGCAAAAATTCCTTGGCAAGGTCAATTATTTGAGGAGGTTCATAGCCAATCTATCAGGGAAGGTTGATGCATTTACTCCCATCATTCGGTTAAAGAATGATGTTGATTTTACTTGGGGGCAAAATAGCAAGAGGCATTTGATATAATTAAGAAATATTTGTGCACTCCTCCGGTTATGAAAGCGCCCAGGCACAGGGAGCCATTTAGTCTTTACATTGCAACGGAAGAAGGTGTTATTGGTGCTGTTTTAACTCAAGAGACCGAAGGAAAGGAGCATGTTATTACTTATTTAAGCCGACGCTTATTGGACGCCGAGACAAGGTATACATTTATTGAGAAATTATGCTTATGTTTATATTATGCTTGTAGAAAATTGATACATTACCTAGTGCCTAGTACTTGCATTATAGCTTGTCTAACCGATGTCATCAAGTACATGTTGCATAGGCCAATTCTTAGTGGTAGAATTGGCAAGTGGGCTTATGCTTTAATTGAATGTGATTTGGCTTATGAATCTCTGAAATCCATGAAAGGCCAAATCATTGCTAATTTTATTGTTGAGCATCGGATTGATGACAAGCATGATATTGATATAAACCTTGTATCGTTAGTACCATGGAGATTATATTTTGATGGTTCGGTTTGTAGAAATGGCCAAGGTGTTGGTATTGTTTATATATCTCCTCATGGTGTTGTTTTTGAAGCCTCCTGCCTCTTAGAATATTTTTGCATAAATAATCAAGCCGAATATGAAGCATTGTTATTCGGCTTAGAGATGTTGCTTGCCATAGGTGCTACACATATTGAGGCTTTTGGTGATTCGTTATTAGTAGTGCAGCAAATATCCAAAGTTTTTTTTTGTGTTTTGACGAATCACTTAATGTTTATCTTGATAAGTGTCTAGATATAATTTCTACTTTGGATTATTTTAGCATTGCTCATATATCTAGACATGACAACTGGAGAGCAAATGGGTTGGCACAACAAGCATCCGTCTATCATGTGGATCATGGCATGTTTCATATTTCTCAAAGGACGATGTCTAGTCTTGCCAACACAGGCGAGGCCGAACCAGAGCCCACCGTTTCGGCCACTGATGAAATATTCAATGCAGGAGAAAATCAAGACTGGAGGAAACCCATTGTTTATTATTTGTGTGATCCTAGTAGAAGGGTGGACAGGGCTCTTCAGCGTACGGCTTTTAAATACACAATGAGAGATGATGGTCTCTATCGCCGAACGGTTGATGATGTTCTTCTAAAGTGCTTGGACGAGGACCATGCGAGAGTTGCTATGGGGGAGGTCCATGAAGGCATTTGTGGCACTCATCAGTCGGCTCACAAGATGAAATGGTTGCTACGATGTGCTGGATTTTATTGGCCGACTATGATTAATGATTGCTTCAGATATTACAAAGGGTGTGAAGCTTGTCAAAATTTTGGTGATATTCAGTTGGCTCCTGCTGCTATATTACATCCCATTATCAAACCATGGCCTTTCATAGGATGGGGTGTGGACTTTATTGGACAAATTCACCCGTCTTCCTCAAAGGGGCATCGGTTCGTATTGGTGGCAACCGATTATTTCACTAAATGGTCTGAAGCAGTACCTCTCAAGAACATGACACATGTGGAGGTACTTAAATTCATAACCGAGCACATTATTCATAGATTCGGCATTCCTCAAACGTTGACTATAGATCAAGGATCATCTTTTATGTCACACCAAGTCAGAGAATTTGCCGAATCTTATAACATAAAGTTGCTCAATTCTTCTCCATATTATTCCCAAGCCAATGGACAAGCTGAGTCTAGCAATAAAATTTTAATCAAACTCATCAAGAAGAAGATTGAGGATAATCCAAGGAGATGGCATGAGTTGTTGTCTGAAGCTTTGTGGGCACATAGGATCTCAAGGCATGGTGCTACGAAGGTGACTCCATATGAGCTAGTATATGGTCAAGAGGCTGTTTTACCAGTGGAAGTGAATTTAAATGCTTTGAGAATAGCCAAACAGAATGATTTATCGGCAGTGGACTTTTATAACTTGATGATGGACAATATTGATGAAGTCGTTGATAAACGTTTGGCTACTTTGGAGGACATAGAGAGAGATAAGTTCAGGGTGGAAAGAGCTTACAATAAGAAGGTCAAGTTGAAGACTTTTCAAGTGGGCGATCTCGTGTGGAAGGTGATTCTACCAATTGGTTCGAAAGACAGAAAATTCTGGAAGTGGTCTCCAAGTTGGGAAGGTCCTTTTAGAATTACAAGAGTAGTTCCTAGAAACTCATATTTGGTGGAATCCGTACAAGGGGCATTGTTACCTCGAGCTCTCAATGGAAAATATTTAAAGAAGTACCACCCAAGTGTGTGCCAAGAAGCCTAGATAGGCAACGACCGATAAATAACTATCGCCCTTAGCATAAACATGGTCGATATATACTTATCGCCCTAAGAACATATAAATGGCCGATGGAGTGTTGACATCATTCTTAGAATAAACTTGGTACATGTTATTTTCTGGCACGCTAGCCATGCCAAAAAACAGGGGGGCATGTGTTGATGCTCAAAAGTGGCATAGTCATAAAATTAGCTTAGGCTATATAAAGACTAAATCAAACTTAGGATTGGAGGTCACTCCGGATGGATCTCTCTAAGAAGATCGAGATGGATATGAAGATGGTCTATAGTGGAGCTCGGATGTAATAGTTATGACAAGTTCGGAGATGCTCATGTTGACACCAGATTAAAGAATGACATGAAACTCAATTAAGACGGACTCTAATGGAAAATGTTTCAACATGAAAGTTGTGCTTCTCATCGAAACGGTGGATTTTGATACAAAAATCGTCTTAATCCGAGGTCGTATGCAACCTGTGGAGGCAAAAAAAGGACAGAAACAGAAGCTGCAGAGTCATTTCGGACCGACCGAGTTGATTTGATCGGTGAGACCGAGTTGTTCCGAAAATTTATCAGAGAGTTGGCAATGTTGACTCGGTAGGACCGAAGCAAACCAATCGGTGGGACTGAGTTGATAACGTTCACTCGGTGGGACCGAAATGAACCAATCGGTGAGACCGAGTTGTTCCGGAAAATTACCCAAGATTCCTGTCCGAGTTAGGTTAGGGTTTTTGATGTTTTGGACGGAATTTTTAGACCTTTTCTTGTACGGGAAGTCCATACACTTCATAAATAGATGAGAGGTGACGGCCGATTGAAGAACACACAATCGCAAAAAACACATGTACTACTTTTTCATCTACGTTTTGTCTCTCCCCTATTTTTGCTTCCTCGTTCTTTGTGTTGGAGAGCTGCAAATCCCAAGGCTCTAGGGGCGGTTGGACCGACCTAGGGCAGCCCATATCCTATGGACTCCCCGACGGGGTCCCTCCCGGGAGTGTGGGGTTTCGGCTCCTCAAAAGTTCTCTTCGGTTGTCTTGCGAATCGCGCTTCCGGTGAGACTCCTTCGACGTGAGCTGCGGTGCATCAGCACCGGCGTCGAGGGTACACGTGACGTGTTCGTGTGTGAACAGGATGATACAATGAAAAAGTATGAGCACCGACAACTGGCATGAGTGTGTGAACATGAATGTAATGTCGGTGAGAGATACGTACTCCCCCAAGCTTAGGCTTTTGGCTTAAGTTGGTCTATGCCCATGGGTCAAAGTGGCCCTCTCCGGTGTAAGGAGGAGTGTCCTCTGGGTGCCACTGGTTGGCGATCTCCTTCGGATCACACTGGTAAACTGACTATCGATAAGGATCCAGGGGTGGTTCCGGCTCAGGCTCTGGAGCTGGTGTCACGCTCCAGTATGCATAAACGTCCTCCGGCAAAACAAGGTACTTGCCTGAAAATATGTTAAACAAAGAGGGGGTAGGAAAGGTAATAGTCTCAAAGTTATTCTTACCAAAAATCAGTCTAAGTTAAGCATCTTTTCTTATTCTTAACAATAAATCATGCACTATCATGCTCTTATAATCTAGAAAAATATTAGCCAGCAACTTTTCCTCTTTCTCATAATGCCTAATAGGTATGTTAAAGTGTGCAGCAAGGCGCGAGGCAAAGATGCCTCCTAATACGGGGCCCTTAGTACGGTTCAGATTTAATCGTTTAGCAACAATAGCGCCTAAACTGAAAGTAGTATCCTGAAACAAGGTATGGCGCAAAATAACAATATCCGCGGCACTAAGGTTTCCACAGTTCCAACGACCAATTAAGCATCTACTAGCAAATATTGCAAAGTAACGTTGAATGGGAAAATGTATGCTAGTAATTCTTGCATCGGAAACTTTCCTCGTTTCCCCTACAGCAATCATATCAATAAATACCTCCACATCATCACGATGTGGTTCCTCTATACTGCCCTCCAAGGGTATCAAACAAACCCGACAAAAATCATAAAGTGACATCTCCTTATGCACATCATATAAATAAAGTTCCACCGAAGGTGGTGATCTCCTAGCATGGAAAAGAAAATTTTGCACAAAGATATTGGTGAGTAGGCGATACTGTTCACGCTGGTCGTGGAGGAAGGCAGTGAGGCCTGCATTCTTAGCCAAATGATAAAAATCTTCATGAATCCCGGCCTCTTTCAAGAACTCATCACAAGGACATTCACATGGCCGAACCTCTGTAGTACGAGGGAGATTATACTTGGGCTTCTTGTTCTCTTCACTTTGCTTATCCTTCGAGCTTCGGCTCGATGAGCCCCTAAAAAATCTCTACATCTTTTTCTGAAAATTTCTGAAATTTTTAGTAACTTAAAATACAAGTGAACCAAACTCAACAAAATTGATAGCAACTACTCCTACAAGTGCCTAGAGGCCATATCATGCATTAAAACTACTTTTGGCCATATAAATTTGACATGCAAGCTCAAGAACATGGTCACCTAAGCAACAAAATTTTGCAATGAATAAAGCACTAGAACGAAAACTAATTGGACCATTGGAGGAGTCACATACCAAAGAACAATCCCCCAAAGCAGTTTTGTGAAAGTTGCTTTGAGCAAGGAGATCAAAAATGGCAGCAAGATGAGCAAGAACTCGGGTTTGAGCTGGCTAGTGATTTTTTTGGGAGGAAGGAGTGTGTGGTGGCTGGAATAAGTGGAGGGGACCAACGTGGGATCCACGAGGCAGGGGGCGCGCCCTCCACCCTCGTGGGCACGTGGCTGCTCCCCTGTTGTGTTTTTAGTGCCAGATATTCTAAAATATTCTAGAAAAAATCGTATTTAAATTTTAGGGCATTTGGAGAACTTTTATTTTCGGGGTATTTTTTATTGCATCGATAATTCAGAAAATAGACAGAAAATACTATTTTTGTTTTCTTTAATATAAATAATAGAAAGTAAAAGGAGGGTACAGAGAGTTGTATTTTCTAAATTCGTCCATCTCATGCTCATCAAAAGGAATCCACTAACAAGGTTGATCAAGTCTTGTTAACAAACTCATTTTGAATAACATGAAACCGGAGATTTTTCGACTAACACTAGGTTACCTCAACGGGGATATGCATGTCCCCAACAATAAGAATATCATATTTCTTCTTGATAGTAGGAAGAGGAAATTCAAAACCTCTAATAGTGATTGTTGAAATTTTTCCAATAGAATTGATATTGTGGACTTGACGTTGTTTCCTCAGAAAGTGTATCGTATGCTCATTACCATTAACATGAAAAGTGACATTGCCTTTGGTGCAATCAATAACAGCCCCTGCAGTATTCAAAAAGGGTCTTCCAAGAATAATAGACATACTATCGTCCTCGGGAATATCAATAATAACAAAGTCCATTAAAATAGTAACGTTTGCAACCACAACAGGCACATCCTCACAAATACCGACAGGTATAGCAGTTGATTTGTCAGCCATTTGCAAAGATATTTCAGTAGGTGTCAAGTTATTCAAATCAAGTCTACTATATAAAGAGAGAGGCATAACACTAACACCGGCTCCAAGATCACATAAAGCAGTTTTAACATAGTTTCTTTGAATGGAGCATGGTATAGTTGGTACTCCTGGATCTCCAAGTTTCTTTGGTATTCCACCCTTAAAAGTATAATTAGCAAGCATGGTGGAAATTTCAGCATCCGGAATCTTTCTTTTATTAGTAACAATATCTTTCATGTACTTAGCATAAGGATTCATTTTAAGCATATCAGTCAAACGCATATGCAAAAAGATAGGTCTAATCATTTCAGCAAAGCGCTCAAAATCCTCATCATCCTTTTTCTTGGATGGTTTAGGAGGAAACGGCACGGTTTTCAGAACCCATGGTTCTACTTCTTTACCGTGCTTCCTAGCAACAAAGTCTCTCTTATCATAACGTTGATTCTTTGATTGTGGGTTATCAAGATCAACAGCAGGTTCAATCTCTACATTATTATCATTGCTAGGTTGAGCATCAACATGAACATCATCATTAACATTATCACTAGGTTCATGTTCATTACCAGATTGTTTTTCAGCATCAGAAATAGAAATATCATTGGGATTCTCAGGTTTGTCAACAACAGGTTCAGTAGAAGCATGCAAAGTCCTATCATTTTTCTTTTTCTTCCTTTTAGAAGGACTAGGTACATCTACATTAGCTCTCTGAGAATCTTGCTCAATTCTCTTAGGGTGGCCTTCAGGATACAAAGGTTCCCGAGTCATTTTACCACCTCTAGTCATAACTGTAACAGCATTATCATTCTTATTATTATTTAATTCATTGAGCAACTCATTTTGAGCTCTAAGCACTTGTTCTACTTGAGTGGTAACCATAGAAGCATGTTTACTAATAAGTTGAAGTTCACCTTTAACATTAGCCATATAATCACCCAAGTGTTCAAGCATATCAGCATTGTGTTTCAATTGTCTACCAACATACGCATTGAAGTTTTCTTGTTTAACCATAAAGTCATCAAACTCATCCAAGCATTGGCTAGCAAACTTAGTAAATCGGATTTCGCATTTATCGAATCTGTAGAGAGAATTTACCTTTACTACCTATGTCGGGTTATCAAGACCATGTATTTCTTCAATATGTGGCAAATTAAGACCATGTATTTCTTCATTATGTGGTAAATTCTTAACACCTTCAGTTTTAATACCTTTTTCTTTCATAGATTTCTTTGCCTCTTGCATATCTTCAGGACTGAGAAATAAAATACCCTTTTTTCGGAGTTGGCTTAGGAGTTGGTTCAGGAAGTGTCCAATTATTTTCATTAGTCAACATATTATTCAATAGCAATTTATCTTGATCAATAGTTCTTTCCCTGAAAACACAACCAGCACAACTATCCAGGTGGTCTCTGGAAGCATCGGTTAGTCCATTATAAAAGATAACAAGTATTTCATATTTCTTGAGAGGATGATCAGGCAAAGCATTAAGTAATCGGAGAAGCCTCCCCCAAGCTTGTGGGAGACTCTCTTCTTCAATTTGCACAAAATTATATATTTCCCTTAAAGCAGCTTGTTTCTTATGAGCGGGGAAATATTTAGCAGAGAAGTAACAAATCATATCCTGGGGACTACACACACAACCAGGATCAAGAGAATTAAACCAAGTCTTAGTGATACGTCTCCAATGTATCTATACTTTTTGATTGTTCCATGCTATTATATTATCTGTTTTGGATGATAACGGGCTTTATTTCACAATTTTATATTATTTTTGGGACTAACCTATTAACCAGAGAGCTAGCCCAAATTGATGTTTTTTTGCCTATTTCAGTGTTTCGTAGAAAAGGAATATCAAACGGAGTCCAAACGGACTGAAACCTTCAGAAGCATGATTTTTGGAACAAACATGATCCAGGGGACTTGGAGTGGACGTCAAGAAATAATCGAGGAGGCCACGAGGCAGGGGGCGCGCCTACCCCCTGGGTGCGCCCTCCACCCTCGTGGGCCCCTCGTTGCTCCACCGACCTACTTCTTCCTCCTATATATATATATCCATATACCCCGCAAACATCCAGGAGAACCACGAAACCCTATTTCCACCGCCGCAACCTTCTGTACCAAAGAGATCCCATCTTGGGGCCTTTTCCGGAGCTCCGCCGGAGGGGGCATTGATCACGGAGGGCCTCTACATCAACTCCATGGCCCCTCCGGTGATGTGTGAGTAGTTTACCTCAGACCTTCGGGTCCATAGCTAGTAGCTAGATGGCTTCTTCTCTCTCTTTGGATCTCAATACAAAGTTCTCCTTGATTCTCTTGGAGATCTATACGATGTAATCTTCTTTTGCGGTGTGTTTGTCGAGATCCGATGAATTGTGGGTTTATGATCAAGTTTATCTATGAACAATATTTGAATCTTCTCTAAATTCTTTTATGTATGATTGGTTTATCTTTGCAAGTCTCTTCGAATTATCAGTTTGATTTGGCCTACTAGATTGATCTTTCTTGCAATGGGAGAAGTGCTTAGCTTTGGGTTCAATCTTGCGGTGCTCGATCCCAGTGACAGAAAGGGAAACGACACGTATTGTATTGTTGCCACCAAGGATAAAAGGATGGGTTTTATACCATATTGCATGAGTTTATCCCTCTACATCATGTCATCTTGCTTAAGGCGTTACTCTGTTCTTATGAACTTAATACTCTAGATGCATGCTGGATAGCGGTCGATGTGTGAAGTAATAGTAGTGGATGCAGGCATGAGTCGGTCTACTTGTCACGAACGTGATGCCTATATACATGATCATACCTAGATATTCTCATAATTATTCGCTTTTCTATCAATTGCTCGACAGTAATTAGTTCACCCACCGTAATAGTTATGCTATCTTGAGAGAAGCCACCAGTGAAACCTATGGACCCCGGGTCTATTCTCCATCATACAAGTTTCCAATCTATTTTATTTTGCAATCTTTAATTTCAATCTATATCATAAAAATATCAAAAATATTTATCTTATTATTATTATCTCTATCAGATCTCACTCTTGCAAGTGGCCGTGAAGGGATTGATAACCCCTTTATCGTGTTGGTTGCGAGGTTCTTATTTGTTTGTGTAGGTACGAGGTGACTCGTGCGTGGTATCCTACTGGATTGATACCTTGGTTCTCAAAAACTGAGGGAAATACTTACGCTACTTTGCTGCATCACCCTTTCCTCTTCAAGGGAAAACCAACGCAGTGCTCAAGAGGTAGAAAGAAGGATTTCTGGCGCCGTTGCCAGGGAGAACTACGCCAAGTCAAGACATATCAAGTACCCATCACAACTCTTATCCTTCACATTACATTATTTGCCATTTGCCTCTCATTTTCCTCTACCCCACTTCACCCTTCCCATTTTATTTGCCCTCTCTTTTTCATTCGTCCTTTCTTTTGCTTGCTTCGTCGTTATGGCTAGTTCTTTATCCGATCCTTTGTCTCCCGAGTTTGAGGTTCTTCACTTCAAACAAAGACAAGGAGAAAACTTAAAAGATGCCTGGTTTAGGATGATGGAATCTTGTCGTAATTGTACCCTAGAGGTGAATTTTAGAATTTTGCTTCGCAATTTTTATGTTGGACTCAATATGTCCCATAGACAACTCTTGGATTGTGTTGCCAAGGGAAATTTTATCGAAATTGATCCCAGTATTGCGCATGAAATTATAGAGGGAATAGTGGGAACACTACCTCAACAAAAGGTGCCTCATCATACCCAGGAAGAAACCCAAGTTTTTGAGAAAATTTGCGAAGTAACGAAAATATTACAAAAATCTCTTGAACCTCTTAAGAGTGTTAGCGGGAATCTTCACTGCATGAATATGTTGATCACTCTTTGTAATAAGCGGTTGGACTCTTTAGATATAAAAATTTCCGAATATGAAGGGAAACGTAAAGAACCTCCCGGTTTCAAGCATGACTCTGCTAAAAAAATTAAAAGATGGCAATACCTAGATCTATCTTCGCTTTTATGCCTAGCTAGGGGCGTTAATCGATAGCGCTTGTTGGGAGGCAACCCAATTTTATTTTTATTCCTTGATTTTTGCTCCTGTTTAGTAATAAATAATTTATCTAGACTCTTTTTTGGTTGTGCTTTTTGTGTTTAATTAGTGTTTGTGCCAAGTAGAACCGTTGGGAAGACTTGGGAAAGTCTTTTTGATCTTGCTGTAAAAAACAGAAACTTTAGCGCTCACGAGAATTGCTGCCATTTTTATTTGGGAAGTGCTATTTAGTTAATTATTTTTGCGGATGATTAATAGATAAATTACTCACGTCCAGAAATTTATTTTAGAATTGTTGGGGTTCCAGAACTTGCGTTAGCTACAGATTACCACAGACTGTTCTGTTTTTAACAGATTCTGTTTTTCGTGTGTTGTTTGCTTATTTTGATGAATCTATGGCTAGTAAATAGTTTATAAACCATAGAGAAGTTGGAATACAGTAAGTTTAACACCAATATAAATAAATAATGAGTTTATTATAGTAGCTTGAAGTGGTGTTTTGTTTTCTTTCGCTAACGGAGCTCACGAGATTTTCTGTTAAGTTTTGTGTTGTGAAGTTTTCAAGTTTTGGGTAAAGATTTGATGGATTATGGAAGAAGGAGTGGCAAGAGCCTAAGCTTGGGGATGCCCAAGGCACACCAAGGTAAATACAAGGACACCAAAAAGCCTAAGCTTGGGGATGCCCCAGAAGGCATCCCCTCTTTTGTCTTCGTTCATCAGTAACATTACTTGGAGCTATATTTTTATTCACCACATGATATGTGTTTTGCTTGGAGTGTCTTGTATGATTTGTGTCTTAGATTTTTAGTTTACCACAATCATCCTTGCTGTACACACCTTTTGAGAGAGACACACATGATTTGGAATTTATTAGAATACTCTATGTGCTTCACTTATATCTTTTGAGCTATATAATTTTTTGCTCTAGTGCTTCGCTTATATCTTTTAGAGCATGGTGGTGGTTTTATTTTATAGAAATAATTGATCTCTTATGCTTCACTTATATTATTTTGAGAGTCCTTTAGAACAACATGGCAATTTGCTTTTAGGCATAATAAAAAGCTTTCATACAAGTGCATTGAATACTAAAAGAAGTTTGATACTTGATGATTATTTTGAGATATGGAGATAGTGATATCAAAGTTGTGCTAGTTGAGTAGTTGTGAATTTGAGAAATACTTGTGTTGAAGTTTGCAAGTCCCATAGCATGCACGCATGGTAAACGTTGTGTAACAAATTTGAAACATGAGGTGTTATTTGATTGTCTTCCTTATGAGTGGCGGTAGGGGACGAGCGATGGTCTTTTCCTACCAATCTATCCCCCTAGGAGCATGCGCATAATACTTGGTTTTGATGATTTGTAGATTTTTGCAAGAAGTATATGAGTTCTTTATGACTAATGTTGATTCCCTGGATTATACGTACTCTCACCCTTCCATCATTGCTAGCCTCTTCGGTACCGTGCATTGCCCTTTCTCACCTTGAGAGTTAGTGCAAACTTTGCCGGTGCATCCAAACCCCGTGATATGATACACTCTATCACACATAAACCACCTTATATCTTCCTCAAAACAGCCAACATACCTACCTATTATGGCATTTCCATAGCCATTCCGAGATAATTGCCATGCAACTTTCCACCATTCTGTTTATTATGACACGCATCATCATTGTCATATTGCCTTGCATGATCATGTAGTGGACACCGTATTTGTGGCAAAGCCACCGTTCATAATTCTTTCATACATGTCACACATGAGTCATTGCACATCCTGGTACACTGCCGGAGGCATTCATATAGAGTCATATCTTGTTCTAGTATCGAGTTGTAATCATTGAGTTGTAAATAAATAGAAGTGTGATGATCATCATTAATAGAGCATTGTCCCAAAAGAAAAAAAAATAAAAAAAGAAAGGTCAAATAAAAAAAGAAGGCCCCCCAAAAAATAGGGGGCAATGCTACTATACTTTTTCCACACTTGTGCTTCAAAGTAGCACCATGATCGACCATGATCTTTATGATCGAGAGTCTCTTGTTTTATCATTTTCATATACTAGTGGGAATTTTTCATTATAGAACTTGGCTTGTATATTCCAACAATGGGCCTCCTCAAGTGCCCTAGGTCTTCATGAGCAAGCAAGTTGGATGCACACCCACTTAGTTTCTTTTGTTGAGCTTTCATACATTTATAGATCTAGTGCATCCGTTGCATGGCAATCCCTACTCCTTTCATTGACATCAATTGATGGGCATCTCCCTAGCCCATTGATTAGCCGCGTCTATGTGAGACTTTATCCTTTTTTGTCTTCACGACATAACCCCCTTCATTATATTCTATTCCACCCATAGTGCTATATCCATGGCTCATGCTCATGTATTGCGTGAAAGTTGAAAAACGTTTGAGATTACTAAAGTATGAAACAATTGCTTGGCCTGTCATCGGGGTTGTGCATGATGAGAGCATTCTTGTGTGATGAAAATGGAGCATGACCAAACTATATGATTTTGTAGGGATGAACTTTCTTTGGCCATGTTATTTTGAGAAGACATAATTGCTTAGTTTTTTTTAAAGTACATGATTGCTTAGTTAGTATGCTTGAAGTATTATTACTTTTATGTTATATTAAACTTTTATTTTGAATCTTTCAGATCTGAACATTCATGCCACAATAAATAAAATTACATTGAGAAATATGTCAGGAAACATTCCACATCAAAAATTCTGTTTTTATCATTTACCTACTCGAGGACGAGCAGGAATTAAGCTTGGGGATGCTTGATACGTCTCCAACGTATCTATAATTTTTTATTGTTCCATGCTATTATATTATCTGTTTTGGATGATAACGGGCTTTATTTTACACTTTGATATTACTAGCACATATGCCCGAGCGTTGCAACACGAGAGATATTTTTTTACGAGAAGCATCGGAGAGATAATTGATTGTCCATTAAAACGGTCTCCATAGTGGTGGGGCTACAGAGCGAGGAGCTGCGATGTTCTCACGGGTCATGTTTGGCCCACGAGATCTTAATAGTGATGGGGTTGGTCGGAGTGGTGGCCACCACCCAACTTATACCTTTTTTTCTTTGTGTCCGCCACCGTGTCTAGGTTGTGGTTGTCTCATCATTTTGTGGCAGCACGGCAACTTTCAGGGCATAGTTGCTTCGACCACTCTCTCATGTGATGGCGTAACAGATATAGTACAAATTGCAGTGAATCCCCCGTTTCATTGGTATAATCAACACATAACCAGGTAGTCCCTACTTTACCAGGGTTTATTCTCTGTAATTATTTCAGCGATCACTTGCTCACATATTTTTAGTCAGAGCCAAACCAACATATTCTTTTTTATTGCCATGTGTCCACAATTTCTTTTAATTATATTCAACAAAAATATTCCTTTTTATTGTCAAATAGCACGTTGGATGCACAACAGTTCAAATCTGGCCAGGCAAGTGGCAGGCACTAAAAGGACATGTGTTTGTAAGGCGCGAACGAAAATCCAAAACAATCACTGAGTTGAAGGATCAAACTCACAACCTCAAAAAGTCGACCACGTGCTGCTAGCCACTCGAACAAACAACTCCTGCTAACAAATGGCCGGCGCGAATGTTTAATAATATACTGTAGCGTACCATTCAAAAAAACTCATCTTATTGAACTTATCAAAAAATAAATTAATAATTATGATATCTCAAATATTCTTCGAAACATGAAAATTTATTGAAATTCACAAAAAATTAAAAAGATGAACCTTTTATAAGAAAATGAACAATTTTTGAATATGTGAACAATTTTTGAAAATTAAATATGTTTTGAACAATGAAACAATTTTGAAAAACATGTTTTCTAACACAAGCATTACTTTGATTTTGTGAACGTTTCAATAAAAATGAATACTTTTTTAGTTTGTATCATTTTCAAAATGCAATTTATTTTGAAAATATCGAACAATTTTGGAAAACATAAAAAACAATTAAAATGCGATTTTTTTATAGTTTTCAATAAATTCTAGAATGGGAATAAAAATGTAAAATTTGGAAAAAAAATTCAAAATGGTAAAAATATAATAAATTCTGGAGATTTTACGAAAATTAATCAAAAATTAAAATTCTGAAAAATTGAATTTATGAAAAATGGAAAAACAAAAAGAAACTTGGAAGAGAAAAAAGAAGGAAAGATAAAAGAAAATGGAAAGAAATTAAAAAGAGAAAAGAAGCAGAACAGAGAAAAAATAAAAACGGTCCATCCCAGTACTGGGTGCCATATGCGAAACTTCGTCTATTTTACGCGCAGTGCGGTAAATAATGGTTCTCAGCTGCATGGACAGGAAAAAATGGGCTGGGCCTCTGCGCGCGCGGCCACGTACGAAATTTTGCATAAAACTATATCTTTTATGGTAGAGGGACATACAAAAAATTAGTACCACCTTGGATAGAACAAAAAAAACAGTGGTGAACGGATGAAAGAATCGACGAAACACACCTTGCTTTATTAGTAGGTATAGATTTTTGGGACTAAACTACTAACCGGAGGCCCAGCCCAAATTGTTGTTTTTTTTTGCCTATTTCAGTGTTTCGTAGAAAAGGAATATCAAACGAAGTCCAAATGGAATGAAACCTTCGGAAGCATGATTTTTGGAACAAACGTGATCCAAGGGACATGGAGTGGACTTCAAGAAACAATCAAGGAGGCCATGAGGCAGGGGGGCGCCTACCCCCTGGCCGTGCCCTCCACCCTCGTGGCCCCCTAGTTGCTCCACCGACCTACTTCTTCCTCCTATATATATCCATATACCCTGCAAACATCCAGGAGCACCACGAAACCGTATTTCCACCGCTGCAACCTTCTGTACCCAAGAGATCCCATCTTGGGGCCTTTTCCAGAGCTCCACTGGAGGGGGCATTGATCACGGAGGGCCTCTACATCAAGTCCATGGCCCCTCCGATGATATGTGAGTAGTTTACCTCAGACCTTCGGGTCCATAGCTAGTAGCTAGATGGCTTCTTCTCTCTCTTTGGATCTCAATACAAAGTTCTACTCAATTCTCTTGGAGATTATTCGATGTAATCTTCTTTTGCGGTGTGTTTGTCGAGATCCGATGAATTGTCGGTTTATGATCAAGTTTATCTATGAAAAATATTTGAATCTTCTCTGAATTCTTTTATGTATGATTGGTTTATCTTTGCAAGTCTCTTCGAATTATCAGTTTGGTTTGGCCTACTAGATTGATCTTTCTTACAATGGGAGAAGTGCTTAGCTTTGGGTTCAATCTTGCCGTGCTCGATCCCAGTGACAGAAAGGGAAACGGCACATATTGTATCGTTGCCATCAAGGACAAAAAGATGGGGTTTATATCATATTGCATGAGTTTATCCCTCTACATCATTTCATCTTGCTTAAGGCGTTACTCTATTCTTATGAACTTAATACTCTAGATGCATGCTGGAAAGCGGTCGATGTGTGGAGTAATAGTAGTAGATGGAGGCAGGAGTCGATCTACTTGTCACAGACGTGATGCCTATATACATGATCATACTTAGATATTCTCATAATTATTCGCTTTTCTATCAATTGCTCGATAGTAATTTGTTCACCCACCGTAATACTTATGCTATCTTGAGAGAAGCCACTAGTGAAACCTATGGCCCCGGGTCTATTCTCCATCATACAAGTTTCCAATCTATTTTATTTTGCAATCTTTACTTTCAATCTATATCATAAAAATACCAAAAACATTTATATTATTATTATTATCTCTATCAGATCCCAGTCTTGCAAGTGGCCGTGAAGGGATTGACAACCCCTTTATCGTGTTGGTTGCGAGGTTCTTATTTGTTTGTGTAGGTACAAGGTGACTCGCGCGTGGTCTTCTACTGGATTGATACCTTGGTTCTCAAAAACTGAGGCAAATACTTACACTACTTTGCTGCATCACCCTTTCCTCTTCAAGGGAAAACCAACATAGTGCTCAAGAGGTAGCAGTTAGCATCACCCTTTAATGAGAACGGAAACAACTTAAGGATAAAGTAATAGCGAGTTTTCTCATCATGTGTAAAGAGGGTGGCTATATCATTTAATTTAGTAAGATGTGCCACAACAGTTTCAGACTCATAGCCATAAAAAGGATCAGATTCAACCAAAGTAATTAACTCAGGATCGACAGAGAAATCATAATCCTTATCAGTAATAAAGATAGGTGAAGTAGAAAAAGCAGGGTCATATTGCATTCTAGCATTAAAAGACTTTTCTTTAAGCTTAGCTAATAATTTCTTAAGATCAAATCTATTATTGCAAGCAAGAAAGTCTCTAGCAGTTTCTTCATCCATAACATAACCCTCAGGAACAATAGGCAATTCATATCTAGGGAGAGAATACTCATCATCACTTTCATCAATATTATTAGTTTCAATAATTTCATTCTCTCTAGCCCTATCAAGTTGTTCATCAAAAAATTCACCTAGCGGCATAGTAGTATCAAGCATAGAAGTAGTTTCATCATAAGTATCATGCAAAGCAGAAGTGGCATCATCAATAACATGCGACCTATCAGAATCAATAACATGTGTAGGTGTCGCAAGTTTACTCAAAATAGAAGGTGAATCAAGTGCAGAGCTAGATGGCAGTTCCTAACCTCCCCTCGTAGTTGAGGGAAAAATCTTGGTTCTTTGATCTTTCAAGTTCTTCATAATGATAAGCAGATACAAATCCCAAGTGACTCAAATAATAGAGCTATGCTCCCCGACAACGGCGCCATAAAATTGTCTTGATAACCCACAAGTATAGGGGATCGCAACAGTTTTCGAGGATAGAGTATTCAACCCAAATTTATTGATTCGACACAAGGGGAGCCAAAGAATATTCTCAAGTATTAGCAGCTGAGTTGTTAATTCAACCACACCTGGAAACTTAATATCTGCAGCAAAGTGTTTAGTAGCAAAGTAATATTATAATAGTGGTAACGGTAGCAAAGTAATATTTTTGGGTTTTATAGTGATTGTAACAGTAGCAACAGAAAAGTAAATAAGCGAAGAACAATATATGAAAAGCTCTAGGCATTGGATCGGTGATGGAGAATTATGTTGGATGCGATCGATCATGCAACAATTATAACATAGGGTGACACAGAACTAGCTCCATTTCATCAATGTAATGTAGGCATGTATTCCGGATATAGTCATACATGCTTATGGAAAAGAACTTGCATGACATATTTTGTCCTACCCTCCCGTGGCAGCGGGGTCCTATTGGAAACTAAGGGATATTAAGGCCTTCTTTTAATACGGACCAAAGCATTAACACATAGTGAATACATGAACTCCTCAAACTATGGTCATGGTCATCACCAGTAATGGTCCCGATTATTGTCACTTCGGGGTTAATTGATCATAACACATAATAGGCGACTATAGACTTGCAAGATAGGATCAAGAACTCACATATATTCATGAAAACATAATAGATTCAGATCTGAAATCATGGCACTCGGGCCCTAGTGACAAATATTAAGCATAGCAAAGTCATAGCAACATCAATCTCAGAACATAGTGGATACTAGGGATCAAACCCTAACAAAACTAACTCGATTACATGATAAATCTCATCCAACCCATCACCGTCCAGCAAGCCTACGATGGAATTACTCACGCACGGCGGTGAGCATCATGAAATTGGTGATGGAGGAAGGTTGATGATGACGATGGTGACAGATTCCCCTCTCCGGAGCCCCGGACGGACTCCAGATCAGCCCTCCCGAGAGAGTTTAGGTCTTGGCGGCGGCTCCGTATTGTAAAACGCGATGAATCCTTCTCTATGATTTTTTCTCCCCGAACATGAATATATGGAGTTGGAGTTGAGGTCGGTGGAGCGTCAGGGGGCCCACGAGGCAGGGGGGCGCGCCCAGGGACGGTAGGTGTGCTCCCACCCTCGTGGACAGGGTGTGGGCCCCCTGACGTGGATTCTTCTTCCAGTATTTTTTATATATTCCAAAAATAATCTCCGTTGATTTTTAGGTCATTCTGAGAACTTTTATTTCTGCACAAAAATAACACCATGGAAATTCTGCTGAAAACAGCGTCAGTCCGGGTAAGTTCCATTCAAATTATGCAAATTAGAGTCCAAAACAAGGGCAAAAGTGTTTGGAAAAGTAGATACGGCAGAGACGTATCAGGACCCACCCGGTCAAAGCGTACGTAACGTTGTCATTCTATTGGCGAACGTGTACGTAAATACGATCGGTCTGTCTGCAAGCTGCAACAATGAACCGTGGCCGTGCAAGGAAGGGCACGTGTCGTAGTAGAGGCGTGCACATGTCGTAGTAGAGGCGCGCATGTAGCATGTACACGTACGTACAGTGACCAGGGTGCAAGAAAGTAAATACGGCCACGTACGTACATACGGACGGGGTCTCGAATGCCTACTCATGCATACGTATGGCCAGGGCTCGTGTACATGGCTGGGTCAGAAAGGAGAAACTGCGTCGTCTTCGTGTTCATGTGGAGGCAACGGAATGCGTCGTGTTCATTGGGAGGCAATGGAACGCGTGTTGTTCATCGGGAGCTAACCGGCTTGGACAGAACAGCCGATGGAAACGAGGCATGGCGTACCGCAGAATAGAGGAAATGGCCTTGTGTTCGACCGGACACGGTGGAAACGGGATTCTGTTCATCGGGAGGGGTCTGGCGTACCGCAAAACAGAGGAGATGGACCTCCTACAGTGGAAACAGGGTCCTGTTGATCGGGAGGGGTGTTGCGTACCGCAAAACGGAGGAAACAGAGGAAACGGACTTGTGTTGGAGCGCTACGGTCAAAATGGGGTCCTGTTCATCGGGAGGGGTGTGGCGTACCGCAAAACGGAACTCCATGAGATACTGTTCATCTCCACCATCGACCTCCTCCAGCCTCCACGGGCTACTGTTCATCCACCGTCGACCTCCTCTAGCCTCCACCTGTGACTGTTCATCCACGGGCTCCTGTTCATCCAGACTCCACCGGCTACTGTTCAACCAACCCTCTCCACGGGGTCCTGTTCAACCACCCCTCCACGGGCTACCGTTCAACCAATCCTCCACCGGCTACTGTTCAACCAGCCCTCCACAGGGTCCTGTTCATCCAGCCCTCCACGGGGTCCTGTTCATCCACCGTCTCGATCAATCGGGGTACTGTTAATTCAGCGGCAACGACCTCTACTACCACGGGGTCATGTTCATCCAACCCCACCAGGAACTATTCATCCAAACCCCCTCAACAACGCTCACTGTTCATCCAGGGAAGGGGCAGCAGTGTTTGATCGGCTTCAGTTAGCAGCAGTAGCGAAGAAATCACTCGGGTTCAGTTAATAGCAAGGGATCGATCGATCGCTCGGGTTCAGTAACGCGTAGCCTGTAGTGCAATCGCTTGGGTTCAGTTAGAGCCCAATGCCTCACTCGGGTTCAGTTAGAGCCCAATGCCTCGCACACAAGCGCGTACGTACGAGAGAAACGTGCATCGCTCGGCCCCCGACCACCCACTGTAACTAGGAACTCCCTGATATTTTCCTCTCCCTTTCTTCTACCATGGTTTTTTCCGTCATGGACGGCCCAAAGAATGTCATGCGGTTGTGTCTCCGGCCCGCCCAGGATGAAAAGCCCATTTTCTATCATGATTTTTTGTCATAGAAGTAGGACCCCACCACATCTATGATGATACCGTGTTTTGTTACAATTATCGTCATAGAAGTGTCATAAGTATGACAGAAAAAAAATTCATTCGGCCCAAAATGTCACGGATGTGTCTTTTTTTGTAGTGATTCTACCTTTGGCCACGATACGAAGTAGATATTGATTTATGTTCAAGCGATGCACATCCACGATCATTAGATAGTGATACGTGAATGAATTGTGCAATCTCTCTCACACACATACATATCTCATTTCCCCGTGGGCATCGGAATCACACACGCGCACTTTGTGTATTTCTCTCCCTCCGTCAAGGTTAGAGTTCGTCTTTCTACCCCGTCCTACAAGTCTCTCACACAGAAACACAGACCCTCTCTCTGTCGAACACGCCCACCCCTTTAATTCTGCCCACCCACAGCCGCTAATGTCTCAATGGATAATTATGTCTCTCACACATATCCCTAAGGTTAACTCGAGTTTCGAAACCATATGAATACATACAATGGGATTCCAGCAAAGCACCTTTTGTTTTGAGATTTTGCCCTCTCTCTCTCTCTCACACACACACACACGCGCGCATAGACATTGTTTATCACTTCATTTTTTCCGACACTTGCATGCACAACATTTGTTTATCTCCGTGATGCTTTAAGTATGCCTCGCACACATCCTATCTACCTATCCCTTAATATAGATATGTGCCACACAAACTCCTTCTCCCTACTAGCAAGATGCCCATGCGTTGCACGGAACATCAAGATGCAATTGTATGAGTAGTTTATCTTGTGGGAGAAAAGGATGAATGAGGGAATTCCTTATTTGCAAATGTGGAGAGGGGTGTGGGTATCTTTTTGCAAAATTGCCATAGTTTCCTTCCTATCCGTCAGATAAATCGGATGGCCTATATTGCAGGATGGCAGGAACAACATCATCACCAACTCTATTTTTTATAAGAGTAGAGATATGTAAGTGTCACTGCCCCTCCCCCACCCACCCCCACACACACACTTCCCGACACCGAAGGAGTAGGGTGACACCTCGCTCTTGACACTAATCTATCGACTGGCTTCTCTCTCAAGCACACACACATACACACAAACACACACACACACACACAACCCGACAACAAAGGAGGTAGGGTGGTGATACGTCTCCAACGTATCTATAATTTTTGATTGCTCCATGCTATATTATCTACTGTTTTGAATGTTTATGGGATTTATTATACACTTTTATATCATTTTTGGGACTAACCTATTAACCCAGAGCCCAGTGCCAGTTTCTGTTTTTACCCTGTTTTAGGGTTTCGAAGAAAAGGAAATCAAACGGAGTCCAATTGACCTGAAACTCCACGGAACTCATTTTTGGAAGGAAAGAAGCCCAGAAGACTTGGAGTGCACGTCGGGGGACCTACGAGGAGGCCACGAGGCAGGGGGCCCGCCCACCCCCTAGGGCGCGCCCTCCACCCTCGTGGCCCCCCTGATGTACTTCTTCTGCCTATATATCTCCATATACCCTAAAAACACCCAAGAGCACAATAGATCGGGAGTTCCACCACCAGAAGCCTCCGTAGCCACCGAAAGCCAATCTAGACCCGTTCCGGCACCCTGCCGGAGGGGGAATCCTTCTCCGGTGGCCATCTTCATCATCCTGGTGCTCTCCATGATGAGGAGGGAGTAGTTCTCCCTCGGGGCTGAGGGTATGTACCAGTAGCTATGTGTTTGATCTCTCTCTCTCTCTCTCTCTCTCTCTCTCTCTCTCGTGTTCTTGAGATGATACGATCTTGATGTATCACGAGCTTTGCTATTATAGTTGGATCTTATGTTTCTCCTCCCCCTCTTCTCTCTTCTAATGAATTGAGTTTCCCCTTTGGAGTTATCTTATCGGATTGAGTCTTTAAAGACTTGAGAACACTTGATGTATGTCTTGCCGTGCGTATCTGTGGTGACAATGGGATACCACGTGATTCACTTGATGTATGTTTTGGTGATCAACTTGCGGGTTCCGCCCATGAACCTATGCATAGGGGTTGGCACACATTTTCGTCGTCATTCTTCGGTAGGAACTTTGGGGCACTCTTTGAGGTTCTATGTGTTGGTTGAATAGATGAATCTGAGATTGTGTGATGCATATCGTATAATCATACCCACGGATACTTGAGGTGACATTGGAGTATCTAGGTGACATTAGGGTTTTGGTTGATTTGTGTCTTAAGGTGTTATTCTAGTACGAACTCTAGGGCTGTTTGTGACACCTATAGGAATAGCCCAACGGATTGATTGGAAAGAATAACTTTGAGGTGGTTTCGTACCCTACCATAATCTCTTCGTTCGTTCTCTGCTATTAGTGACTTTGGAGTGACTCTTTTTTGCATGTTGAGGGATAGTTATGTGATCCAATTATGATATTATTGTTGAGGAAACTTACACTAGCGAAAGTATGAACCCTAGGCCCTATTTCCTATCATTGCAATACCATTTATGCTCACTTTTATCATTCGTTACCTTGGTGTTTTTATATTTTCAGATTACAAATACCTTTATCTACTATCCATATACCACGTGTTTCACCATCTCTTCGCCGAACTAGTGCACCTATACAATTTACCATTGTATTGGGTGTGTTGGGGACACAAGAGACTCTTTGTTATTTGGTTGCAGGGTTGCTTGAGAGAGACCATCTTCATCCTACACCTCCTACGGATTGATAAACCTTAGGTCATCCACTTGAGGGAAATTTGCTACTGTCCTACAAACCTCTCCACTTGGAGGCCCAACAACGTCTACAAGAAGAAGGCTGTGTAGTAGACATCAAGCTCTTTTCTGGCGCCGTTGCCAGGGAGGTGAGTGCTTGAAGGTATATCTTTAGATCTTGCAATCGAGTATTTTAGTTTCTTGTTTTATCACTAGTTTAGTTTATAAAAGAAAACTATAAAATATGGAATTGAGTTTATCTCATACGCTTCACCTTTTTAATATCTTTCGTGAGTATGATGGAAAGGATAATTGTGCTCAAGTGCTAGAAGAAGAAATCTATAAAATGTTTGACACTAAATATTTGAATGATGAGCATGATTGCAATGTTTTTAGTATGAATTCCTTGAATATCCATGATGCTAATGATATGCAAAGCCACAAGCTTGGGGAAGCTATGTTTGATGAAGATGATATTTTTGTCCCCCAAGTTTTGATGAGCAAATTTATTATGATGAAAGCATGCCTCCTATCTATGATGATTATTGTGATGACATGTATGCTTTAAAGAATAATGATAACCATCAAACTTGTCATCTTGATCTTAATTTTCAATCACATGATAGTTATTTTGTTGAGTTTGCTCCCACTATTATTCATGAGAAGAATTTTGCTTGTGTGGAGAGTAGTAAATTTTCTATGCTTGTAGATCATGAAAAGAATGCTTTAAGTGCTAGTTATATTGTTGAATTCACTCATGATGCTACTGAAAATTATTATGAGGGAGGAATATATGCTTGTAGGAATTGCAATAATATCAAGTTTCCTCTCTATGTGCTTAAAGTTTTGAAGTTATGCTTGTTTTACCTTCCTATGCAAGTTGATTCTTGTTCCCACAAGTTGTTTGCTCACAAAATCCCTATGCATAGGAAGTATGTTAGACTTAAATGTGCTAGTCATATTCTTCATGATGCTCTCTTTATGTTTCAATTCTATCTTTTATGTGAGCATCGTTGAAATCATCATGCCTAGCTAGGGGCATTAAACGATAGCGCTTGTTGGAAGGCAACCCAATTTTATTTTAGTTCCTTGCTTTTTACTCATTCTTAGTAGTAAATAATTCATCTAGCCTCTGTTTATATGTGGTTTTATGCTTTTAGTTAGTGTTTGTGCCAAGTAGAACCTTTGAGAAGACTTGGGGAAAGTCTTGTTGGTCATGCTGTAAAAAACAGAAACTTCAGCGCTCACGAGAACTGCTGCCATTTTTATTTGGAGAGTGTTATTTAGTTAATTATTTTTGAAGACGATTAATAGATAAATTACTCAGGTACAGCAAGTTATTTGAGAATTTTATGAGTTCCATAAGTATACGTTTGATTCAGATTACTACAGACTGTTCTGTTTTTGACAGATTCTGTTTTCTATGTGTTGTTTGCTTATTTTGAAGAATCTATGAGTAGTATCGGAGGGTATGAACCATAGATAAGTTGGAATACAGTAGTTTTAACACCAATATAAATAAATAATGAGTTCACTACAGTACCTTGAAGTGGTGATTTACTTTCTTATACTAACGGAGCTCATGAGTTTTCTACTTTAAGTTTTGTGTTGTGAAGTTTTCAAGTTTTGGGTAAAGATTCGATGGATCATGGAATAAGGAGTGGCAAGAGCCTAAGCTTGGGGATGCCCAAGGCACCCCAAGGTAATATTCAAGGATAGCCAAGAGCCTAAGCTTGGGGATGCCCCGGAAGGCATCCCCTCTTTCCTCTTTGTTCATCGGTAACTTTACTTGGAGCTATATTTTTATTCGCCACATGATATGTGTTTTGCTTGGAGCGTCAATTTATTTTGTTAGGGTTTGCCTGCTGTTATTTATAACAATGTTTTGCATCTTTTATTTCAATAAAAGTGGCATTGATAGCCTTTACTATGCCTATGTTACAAGTATACATGTTGCTGTTTGATAACAGAAAGTTTACCGCTGTTGCAATAATTCCCTAGAAAAGTCAGAATATGATAAAATGTTGAAACCTTTTGCATATTAAGCTCTGATAAATTTACTACAGTGGGAATTTTCTTTCATAATTGTTGGATGTATGGAAGTATGGATGTTGCAGCATTCTTTACAGACTATCCTGTTTAGGCAGATTGCTGTTATGTTTGCATTGTTTGCATATGTTTGCTTCTTTAATGATTCTATTTGAGGATAGGACTATTAAATATGGAGAGGCATTTAGTATGCAATGGTGAATAATAATTTTAGTGATTTGCTACAGTAGAGTATGATAAGGTTTTGCCAATGGTTTATACTAACTTATCTCATGAGTCCTTGTTGAGTTTTGTGTGGATGAAGCTTTTGAGATTTAGGGAGACCGTGATATGAGAGGAATTAAGGAGACACAAAATCTCAAGCTTGGGGATGCCCACGGCACCCCAAGATAATATTTCAATAAGTCTCAAGCGTCTCAGCTTGGGGATGCCCCGGTTGGCATCCCACCTTTCTTCTTCAACAACTATCGATTAGTATCGGTTGATCCTAAGTTTTTGCTTCTGCACATGATGTTTGCTATTCTTAGATGCCATTTTATTTTGCTTTTCTTGCTGTTTGAATAAAATACCAAGATCTGAAATTATTAAATGAGAGAGAGTCTTCACATAGTTGCATAATTATTCGACTACTCATTGATCTTCACTTATATCTTTCGGAGTAGTTTGTCATTTGCTCTAGTGCTTCACTTATATCTTTTAGAGCATGGTGGTAGTTTTATTTTGAAGAAATAGATGAACTCTCATGCTTCACTTATATTATTTTGAGAGTCTTAAATAGCATGGCAATTTGCTTAAAATCCTAATATGCTAGGTATACAAGATTAATAATAAAACTTTCTTATGAGTGTGTTGAATACTAAGAGAAGTTTGATGCTTGATGATTGTTTTGAGACATGGAGGTAATAATATCAAAGTCGTGCTAGTTGAGTAGTTTTGAATTTGAGAAATGCTTGTGTTGAAGTATGCAAGTCCCGTAGCATGCACGTATGGTAAACGTTATGTAACAAATTTGAAATATGAGGTGTTATTTGATTGTCCTCCTTATGAGTGGCGGTCGGGGACGAGCGATGGTCTTTTCCTACCAATATATCCCCCTAGGAGCATGCGCGTAGTGCCGAGGTTTTTGATGACTTGTAGATTGTTGCAATAAGTATGTGAGTTCTTTATGACTAATGTTGAGTCCATGGATTATACGCACTCTCACCCTTCCATCATTGCTAGCCTCTTCGGTACCGTGCATTGCCCTTTCTCACATTGAGAGTTGGCGCAAACTTCGCCGGTGCATCCAAACCCCGTGATACGATATGCTCTGTCACACATAAACCTCCTTATATCTTGCTCAAAACAGCCACCATACCTACCTATTATGGCATTTCCATAGCCATTCCGAGATATATTGCCATGCAACTTTCCACCGTTCCGTTTATCATGACACATTCATCATTGTCATATTGCTTAGCATGATCATGTAGTTGACATCGTATTTTTGGCAAAGCCACCGTTCATAATTATTTCATACATGTCACTCATGAGTCATTGCATATCCCGGTACACCGCCGGAGGCATTCATATAGAGTCATCTTTGTTCTAGTATCGAGTTGTAATCATTGAGTTGTAAAAAAATAGAAGTGTGATGATCATCATTATTAGAGCATTGTCCCAAGTGAGGAATAAATAAAAAAGGAAAGGCCATAAAAAGGAGAAGGCCCAAAAAAATAGAAACGCCATAAAAAAGAAAAGGCCCAAAAAAGAGAGAGAAAAAGAGAGAAGGGACAATGTTACTATCCTTTTACCACACTTGTGCTTCGAAGTAGCACCATGATCTTCATAGTAGAGAGTCTCTCATGATATCACTTTCTTATACTAGTGGGAATTTTTCATTATAGAACTTGGCTTGTATATTCCAACAATGGGCCTCCTCAATTGCCCTAGGTCTTCATGAGCAAGCAAGTTGGATGCACACCCACTTAGTTTCTTTTGTTGAGCTTTCATACATTTATAGCTCTAGTGCATCCGTTGCATGGCAATCCCTACTCCTTGCATTAACATCAATCGGTGGGCATCTCCGTAGCCCATTGATTTGCCTCATTGATGTGAGACTTTCTTCCTTTTTGTCTTCTCCACATAACCCCCTCATTATATTCTATTCCACCCATAGTGCTATGTCCATGGCTCGCGCTCATGTATTGCGTGAAGGTTTATGAGTTTGAGATTACTAAAGTATGAAACAATTGCTTGGCTTGTCATCGGGGTTGTGCATGATGAGAGCATTCTTGTGTGACGAAAATGAAACATGACTAAACTATATGATTTTGTAGGGATGAACTTTCTTTGGCCATGTTATTTTGAGAAGACATAATTGCTTAGTTAGTATGCTTGAAGTACTATCATTTTTATGTCAATATGAACTTTTGTCTTGAATCTTTCAGATCAGAATATTCATACCACAATTAAGAAGTATTACATTGAAATTATGCCAACTAGCATTCCACATCAAAAATTCTTTCTTTTATCATTTACCTACTCGAGGACGAGCAGGAATTAAGCTTGCGGATGCTGATACGTCTCCAACGTATCTATAATTTTTTATTGCTCCATGCTATATTATCTACTGTTTTGAATGTTTATGGGCTTTATTATACACTTTTATATCATTCTTGGGACTAACCTATTAACCCAGAGCCCAGTGCCAGTTTTTTGTTTTTACCCTGTTTTAGGGTTTCGAAGAAAAGGAAAATCAAACGGAGTCCAATTGACCTGAAACTTCACGGAACTCATTTTTGGAAGGAAAGAAGCCCAGAAGACTTGGAGTGCACATTGGGGGACCTACGAGGAGGCCACGAGGCAAGGGGCGCGCCCATCCCCCTAGGGCGCGCCCTCCACCCTCGTGGGCCTCTCGTGCCCCCCCTGACGTACTTCTTCCGCCTATATATCTCCATATACCCTAAAAACACCCGAGAGCACAATAGATCGGGAGTTCCACCGTCAGAAGCCTCCGTAGCCACCGAAAGCCAATCTAGACCCGTTCCGGCACCCTGCCGGAGGGGGAATCCTTCTCCGGTGGCCATCTTCATCATCCTGGTGCTCTTCGTGACGAGGAGGGAGTAGTTCTCCCTCGGGGCTGAGGGTATGTACCAGTAGCTATGTGTTTGATCTCTCTCTCTCTCTCTCGCTCGTGTTCTTGAGATGATACGATCTTGATGTATCACGAGCTTTGTTATTATAGTTGGATCTTATGTTTATCCTCCCCCTCTTCTCTCTTCTAATGAATTGAGTTTCCCCTTTGGAGTTATCTTATCGGACTGAGTCTTTAAATACTTGAGAACACTTGATGTATGTATTGCCATGCGTATCTGTGGTGACAATGGGATACCACGTGATTCACTTGATGTATGTTTTGGTGATCAACTTGCGGGTTCCGCCCATGAACCTATGCATAGGGGTTGGCACACATTTTCGTCGTGATTCTCCGGTAGGAACTTTGGGGCACTCTTTGAGGTTCTATGTGTTGGTTGAATAGATGAATATGAGATTGTGTGACGCATATCGTATAATCATACCCAGGGATACTTGAGGTGACATTGGAGTACCTAGTTGACATTAAGGTTTTGGTTGATTTGTGTCTTAAGGTGTTATTCTAGTACAAACTCTAGGGATGTTTGTGACACCTATAGGAATAGCCGAACGGATTGATTGGAAAGAATAACTTTGAGGTGGTTTCGTACCCTACCATAATCTCTTCGTTCGTTCTCCGCTATTAGTGACTTTGGAGTGACTCTTTGTTGCATGTTGAGGGATAGTTATGTGATCCAATTATGATATTATTGTTGAGGGAACTTACACTAGCCAAAGTATGAACCCTAGGCCCTATTTCCTATCATTGTAATACCGTTTATGCCCACTTTTATCATTCGTTACCTTGCTGTTTTTTATATTTTCAGATTACAAATGCCTTTATCTACTATCCATATACCACTTGTTTCACCATCTCTTCGCCGAACTAGTGCACCTATACAATTTACCATTGTCTTGGGTGTGTTGGGGACACAAGAGACTCTTTGTTATTAGATTGCAGGGTTGCTTGAGAGAGACCATCTTCATCCTATGCCTCCTACGGATTGATAAACCTTAGGTCATCCACTTGAGGGAAATTTGCTACTGTCCTACAAACCTCTGCACTTGGAGGCCCAACAACGTCTACAAGAAGAAGGTTGTGTAGTAGACATCAGGTGTGTCGGCGTTCTGGGAACGGGGGTCCCCAGACTTGCCTGCCTGCGGCCTGCGGCGTGGCTCAGGTGGGGGCCCAGCGCGGCCCATCTTCATCAGCCCAAGCTCAAGACCCTCGCGAGGGGCCAAGCCTCGCGGGGCGGACGACAGGAAGCTTCCTCAGGAGCGGCCTCATCAGGCAGGCTCACGAGGAGGTGGAGAGATCAATGCAAGGGTACCTCACGAGGATCCCGTGACGCAAGCCGTGACGAATCAAGACCAGGCAGGCGCCAGGCAGGCGCCGGAGTCCTTGTTTCCCCTTTGGTGCAAAGGGGGCAAGCACAGGCCAAGGAATCAGGCAAAGGTTACCATTCCTGTGCAACGAGACCAAGACCAGCCGGACGGCCGGACGGAGATCACCGTGGAGCCCAAGACGGCGTCATCACCAGTGCTTTTGGCAGCCGAAGACCACCTTTGGTCAGGATAACTTGTACTAGATGTTCCCCTTCAAAATGGCCAATTATTGGCGCCCTCCCCTCTCATTATTTTTGGGAGAGGCCCAGGGCCTCTATAAATAGAGCTAGCCACCACAGAGTAGAGGCATCGAATTGAGAGGGGAAAAGAGAGGAGAAACCTAGTAGAGACTAAGTAGAACACACCACACCAGCTCAAGAACACCCCTTCTGAGGCTGTTCTTCCCTTGTACTATCCATCATCAGCCCCAGAGGCAATCCACCACGCCACACACTAGAGTAGGGTATTACACCACAACGGTGGCCCGAACCAGTATAAACCTCGTGTCTCTTGTGTTGTTCATCATTTTCATCTTAGTTCGCACGAGAGGATCGGACGTAGATCGGTAGGGCAGAGATCTCCATGCGCACCCTAGTGTTCGAACCTCAAGGGTCTGCCGGAACCCGAAATCCAACATTTGGCGCGCCAGGTAGGGGTGCGCCGGAATCTTTCTTCCGTTGTTCGCGTGTGATCTTCTGTCGTGTCCATGGCCGACGCTCATCAGGCTCGCGCCGAGCGCCGGGCTGCTCGCGCCACTCGCGTCGCGCAGACAGCGCCCGTCGATGGCCCCCCTTGTCGTTCCCCGTCGCCCGCCGCCAACGCCACCACCGGCCCGGCGGGGAACGCGTAGCAGGCCTCGTCCCAGCATCCTTCGGTGCGGCGGGATGGCCGCACCGCCACCCCATCGCTGACTCCAGCTGGCTCGTCGTCCCATGCCCGTCGCACATCCATGGATGCGCACGCCTCACTGCTCTTGGTGCGGGAGCTCCTACACTATCGCCTCGTCGACGACCTCCACGAGGACTGGCTCGCCCGCATCATCGAGCTCGTCAGTGCCGCAGGGGGCTCCCCCCTGCGGTCCCTCTCGCTGCCTCGCCCTCCGTCCTGCGCAGGGAGCGAGGATCAGGAGGCGCCTCCGCCACCTCCTCCCCAAGAAGGTGCCTTGGCTCCAAGGCGCGCAGCCCCAGGGCGAGACCCTCCATGTCCGGCGCCTGTGAAGCAAGAAGGGAGCTACCAGGAGATCCCACGTCCCTGGGAAGGTGCTCGCGCGCTCCCAGCGCCGGCGCGTCGGGATCGCGCCCCAGCGCCTCCACGACAAGACCCCGCGCTGCTCCCAGTGGCGGCGCATGGTGACCCGCAAGAACGAGTCCAGCACCAGCAGAGGGTGCTGGTGGCCACGGCGGGCTGCCTTGCCTTCACCCCCGAGCTGCGCGGCGTCACATGGCCAGGCAAGTTCAAGCCTGACCTCCCTCCCGGCTATGATGGCACAGTGGACCCTGCGGAGTTCCTGCAGCTCTACGAGCTGGGCATCGTAGCCGCCAACGGAGACGAGAAGGTCATGGCGAACTAGTTCCCCATGGCGCTCAAGGACGGCGCCCGCACCTGGCTCCTGAACCTGGCTCCCGGCACGATCTCCTCCTGGAGCGAGATGCGCACCCGCTTCATCGCCAACTTCCAGGGCACTCGCGACCGGCTCCCGGCCGTGAGCGACCTGCACCGCATCAAGCAACATCCAGGAGAAACCCTGCAGAAGTACATCCAGCGCTTCAACTACACTCGCCTCAAGATCCCCTAGGTGACTGAAGAAGCTATCATCTCAGCCTTCTTCGACGGCGTGCGCGACGTCAAGATGAAGGAAGAGCTAGCAATCCATTAAGACCTGTGCACATGCCTGAAGCTGTTCAACTTGGCGACCAAGTGTGCCAGGGCTGAGGAAGGGCGTCTCTCCCTCCTCGAACTCCCGGCAGCCGACCCGGAAGAAAAGAAGATCAAGGCCAAAGACATGAAGCGCAAGGGGGCTGCCGTGCTAGCAGCGGAACCGGAAACCAAGCAAGGCAGGGATCAGCCTGAGTCATCCAAGGGCGGACGGTACTGCGTGTACCATGACCTCCACACCCACAACACCAACGAATGTCAAGAGCTCAGAGCCATGTGAGATGGGCGAATCGGCCGACGCCCAGAGCGCAACGACAGGGGCTATGGCCGAGGAGGAGGAAGAGGCGGCGGATGATGGGAAGACCGTGGCCTTCACCAGGGATGGCGTGAATGCCCTCGCGAGGACCGCTGGCAGGACCAGCCTCACGAGGGAGGCTAGAGGGACCAGCCTCGTGAGGACCGCCCCCATGGCAACGCAGGCCTCCCTCCTCTGCCGCCTCCACCAAGGAGAAACGAAGACCAACACCAAGACGACGGGGCTAGGGGCTTCCAAGAGCCGCGGGCAATTGCTTGCATCTTGGGTGGCTCCCAGGCCCAAGCCTCACAGCGCATCTTCAAGCAGTTTGCTCGCGAGGTGAATGCAGTCCTTCCCAAGCTTGAGGCCACGCGCCCTCTCAGGTGGTCCACGTGCGCAATCACGTTCAGTTCCGCAGACCAGCTCAAGTGTGCGGCAACGGCCGGAACCCTCCCGATGCTTTGCTCCCTAGTTATCAGCAACGTGCAGGTCACCAGGACCCTCATCGATGGCGGGGCAGGACTCAACGTCCTGTCTGTCGAGACGTTCGACAATCTCCAAGTGCCGTACGACCAGCTTCAGCCGACCAAGCCTTTCTCAGGGGTCACCGATGGTTCCACTGTTCCAATTGGGCAGGTTCGCCTTCCGGTCACCTTCGGGCAATGCAACAACTACTGCACTGAGCTCATCGACTTTGACGTCGCTCACATCCGCCTGCCGTACAACGCCATCCTTGGATACCCAGCCCTAGCCAAGTTTATGGCAGTGACTCACCATGGTTACAATGTCCTGAAGATGCCAGGAAGCGGTGGAGTCATTACCGTACCTTGTGAAGAAAGGGATGCAGTGTGCTCGCTTGAGTGTGCGTTCCAAGCCACATCAATCGAAGACCCAGATCGCAGGAGTGGGAGGCCTCCCGAGGTGACCCTCAAGAAGAAGAAGGCCTCACCTGGCCCGAGCCACAAGGAGGCAGGCACCTCCGGAGGTATTGCGTCAGGATTCGCGCCCGATCAGGGAGCGCCACCCTCTCACGCATAGGAAGGCGCGCCCGGCGCCCTCCTCGGGCAGGGCTCGGGGGGCTCTCTCTTGGAGAGCCGCCGACCTTGCCAAGGTCGCGGGGGAGGCACTCGGGCACCACTTGGAGGGGTGCTTTCAAGCATGCTTCCCTCAGGAAGGTACAACTCAAAGGAGACCAAACCCTCAGGAGTTCATCGCAAGGAACACCCATGAGCTACAAGAGTCCAGAGTCATGTGCGGCAGCCGCCGTTTACCTGCCGTGGCCCCACATCCAGGCAAGGATGGAGGACTGCGCATCTGCGTCGACGTACCAGGGCTCAACCGAGCTGCGTCTCAAGAGCGCCTATGGCCTTCGGCCATTGGGTGCTGCGAGGGACCACCTCACAGCTACGTTCGCATGCCCTTCGGCCTGCCGAGCGCGGTCGCCGCACATCAGCGCCTATTGAGGAGCATTCTGGAGGCTCATGAGGTCAGGCATCGCGCGGTCTTGGCGGAGGTGGCGATGGTCCCCGAAGACCTGCACGTGCCACCTGAGCCTCCCGAGGCCCCTGGGCCTGGGGGCTCGTGAGGGCCGATGTCTTCACCGTGCATCACTCACTTCCTCAGCATCACTTCATCTTCAACAGTACCAGGTGACATCTTTCAGAGTTCTACCTTTAGCTGGGAGCGCCCACAGGGCTACACCATTCCCAGGCTGCGTGGGTCCGTCCCCGCGGCATGTATCCATTTTTATGCTCTTTACTTACCTTGTTGGGGCGCCCCTCGGGCTGCATCATCCCCACACCGCTCGGGCCCGACCCAGCGGCAGTTGCTTTTCCAGCATTTACCTTAGGATGAAGTCGTTCTTTCATGCTTAATCTGATTCCCATAATTATCGCCTATTGCTTGTCGTCGTGCAAAGCGCCCTCACCCCCTGGCCTTGACCCACGGCGTCGCGACCTATCATACCAGCGGCGGCTGAGCTCGCTCGAGGGCCGGGACCTGAGGACGTAGAGCATTTGCATTCTAACAACCCTGCAGGAACACACCAATTGATAAAGGCCCAGAGCCAGGCGCAACCCGCCTCGAGGTAGGGCCTCGTGAGTCCCGCGCTGGCTCACGGGTGCCCAGATACACCTCTCCTAGCCCTACCGTGCCGGCCACGTGTCAGGGCGGGGATGTACACGCCCCGGGGGCTCCTCCTGGAGGGGAGCCCCCTCCCACGCACTAGTGGAAGCACCATGCTCCGTGCTGGCTGACAACACTGCCGAGGAGTGGCTATGCCCATACACATACGAAAGCGCTATGCTCCGCGCTGGTGATAAACAAATGAGGGTGGCCCACGGCCGTACCAACCTCAGGGAGCCTAGAGCTCAGTGTCCGGAACCATCGCAACGCCTCCCCTCGGGAGTGCCACATGAGGGGGCTGGACACGGGGGCTACGCCCGGGCCTCGCCCGAGCGCATGCCACCCAGCCAGGTCCCTTGGACCTAGTCGTCGCGCGCCACTCCCTGAGCGGAGCCAAGGTACGAAACCCGTTTGAGCGTCTAGGGGGACTCCTGAGCATCGCGACTCAGGAGCCTAACTTGCCACGTAGCCCCTCACTCCTTAGTCACGTCCTTGGTTTCTGGTCGGGGCTAATGCTGGGTGAGGTACGCACGGGGCCGGGCCCTACCGACGTAGAACGATCAATCCACTCCTCGCTCCCCCCTTCCCTACTTGTTGCTCGCACGTCAAGGGGGACTCCTGAGCATCGCAACTCAGGAACCTAACTTGCCATGTAGCCCCTCACTCCTTAGTCTCGTCCTTGGTTTCCGGTCGGGGCTAACGCTGGGTGACGTACGCGCAGGGCCGGGCCCTGCCGACGTACAGCGTAAGCAAGTAGGAGAGGAAAATGCAAATTCCAGGAAATTCAAAGCAAATATTACAAGCCATAAGATTGTTCCACAACACCAAACACAAGTTCAAACGCCTCCGCAGTAATAAAACAAGATGGAAGTCGCGAAGGGATCACTCCCCAGTAATGCCGTCACGGGTGGTGGAGTCACGCTGGACGGCTTCGCCCCTCGAGGTCGCAAGGTCGGCAGCACCGCGCCCGGGTAGGACGCTGGGGGAGCGGAACTTCCCCAGCAAAACCTCGGCTCGGCCTTTCACGGCCTCAGCAGCAGTAGCAGCACGGTCGCTGCTCACGGGCTCCAGCAGGCTGTCGAAGTCGACGTCGGGGTTGCGCAGGTAGACATGGCTGAGGTCATGCGTCAGCGCCGCAGAAGACAGGGCACGCGCCTCGGCCTCGACCGTGGGGCCAAGGCCGTCTACGACGTCCACAAGCACATCAACCAGGAAGGGGAGCAGCTTGGCGGGGCCGTCCTCCGCACCAGCCAACGGCTCCTCCAGGCCGCTCTCATGCAGCGTCTTCACTATGCCTCGAGCCTTCTTCTCCAGCTTCGCGAAGGCTACCCGATCCTCCGCCAGAACCTTCGCCTTGGCGTCCAGCTCGGCCCTCTCCGCCTGCAGCGACCGCTTCAGCGTCTCCAGTTTGCCGTGGCGGTCATCGAGCTTGGCACCCTGGTCCTTGATGGCGGCCTCCCGAGCCTTCATCTCCTTCTCTCTCTCCTGGCGGCCATGGGCCTCCTTGGCGAGCTCGTCGCGCAAGCCTTGCAGGTCCACCTCCAGCTCCTTGCAGCGAGCCTTGGCAGCCGCAGCGTCGCCCAGGGCAGCGTCGCGGGCGGCCTTCTTCTCCCCATCAGAGGCCGCCGCGGCCTGGCTCAGCTGCTCGAACGGAGGCAGCGGAACAGGCCCAGTCAGAAGCTAGCTCCAGGCGCCCGGCCGCCAGGCGAGGGTCCGCGCTCAGAAGATCCTCCTGTAGCTGGCTTAGTTCGCTGGCGACCTGGTCCAGGACGGCGGTAGAGGAAGCAGAAGAAGCGGGAACTGGCGGAGCGGGCGAAGAAGACGGCAGCGTGATCATGGTTTGGCGGGAAGGAACGCCCTGGGCCTTGGCCGCCCCGATTGTGGCATCGAGCACAGTCGACTCCAGAGTCAGCGGGGCCACGGGGGCTGGCTCCTCGCCAAGGCGTCCTAGTCGGCCTCGCGAGAGCGATCGGACCAGAGAGGCGCGAGCCGTGCCATCTTCCTCCCCAGCGGACGAAGGCACCGCCCCGGCAGAAGGACTCGCCCGAAGCGGGGCCGCAGAAGCCCCTCTCAACCTCTTCGCCGCGAGCGCCGGCCTAACAAGAGAGCATGGATGTCAAGCCTCGGTAGCAGAAATCAAGCAAAGCAGGAATCGGGCACTTATTGGTCATCGCTCACTGACCCAAGTAACCTCCGGCCGAACCTGAAGCTTGAGAGCCTGCGTCTCGGGTCAGCCTCGGAAGGCTCGGAAGCAGAAGCCACGTCGGGAAGGCTGGGGCTGGTTTTAGACCGCCCAGGGGTCAGAACCGGCCTTGGTGGAACCAGCCCCGGCCTACCCTTCCTTCGGATCAAGGGAGAGTCCTCCCCTCCTCGCCCGACACCGGCATCGTCATCATCCGGCATGGAGCGGAAGGCCCGAGACCTGAGCCGAGGGAAGGACTCCCCCGACTCTTCGCCAGTCACCTCGAAGACAGACTCTTCCTCCTCCGCTTCTTCTTCCTCCTCATTCTCGCTGGAGCTGCCAGATGACACGTTCACCATCGCCAGCACCGCAAGATCCTCGGGAGCTGCCGCGGGCACCAGCCCCTCACCGTTGAAGGTGGGCATGGTGCTCACCACCTGCCCCCAGTCATCCCGAAGGAACAGGGGGACGGGAGCGCCCATCGGGCTCGCCGCGTCTCCCCCAACCAAGGAATGGAGGGCTGCGAGCAGATCCTGGTCGGACAGGGCCTCCGAGCTTAGGCGCAAGGCGGCGTCCGCTTCCCCGAGCCTACACAACGGGAGCGAGTGCTCCTGGAGAGGAGCCACCCGGTGTACCAAGAACTCCCTCGGGAGCGAGGCCCCGGTCAGCTTCGCCGCCCCCAAGTTGCTTGGCCTCAGGTCCGCGTTCATCCTCTTCAGCACCGCCTTCGCAGGAGGGTCGACAAGCTCCACGCGGGACCACGCGTCGACGGCCTTGGGCTGCCTCATAGGCAGCACCAGACGGGGGTGGAGGCGCCCGACGTCCACCATGACCCATTTGCTTCGGAAGCCTTCGATCCTCTTCCCAGGCTTCGAGATAGCATTGGAATTGGAGCACGCAATGAAGCTCGCACGTGCGGAGACTTGGACACCAGAAACTCGGAGGGAGAAAAGTGGCGCAGCAAGGCCACCGAGGGCTTCACACCAACATGAGTCTCGCAATAGTAGGCGAAAATCGCCAGGAGAAGGATAGAGTTGGGGTGGAGATGCAGAGCATGTAAGTTGTACTAGCGGAGAACAGCAAAGAAGAACTCAGAGAAAGGCGGCACTTAGGAAGAGCGGATAGAAGGTGCTCCCCTAGACTTCAGGCTTGTCGGAGCCGGCCTTGAGCACGGTCCCCCCTTTGCTGCCCTGTGCCACCGTCATCAGGCGCGTGAGCGCGAGGTTCTTCTCCGACGGGTTTGGGGAATCCAGGGCCGGCGAGTACCAAACATCAGCCGGGGACTTGCGAGGCGCCATGGCGTGCTGGATGCGAAGGATTGAGACGTATCTGGAGGATTTCGGGAGCAAGAGGAAGGAGAGCGAGGAAGGGGATCTAGGGTAAGATGGACGAGAGCAGGGCAAGTAATCCTGGCCAGGGCACCCCCTTTTTGTCAGTCATGCAGTTGCCGAGGCGTCGTGGGGAAGCACAGACGCCCACGCCCAATCAACCGCCACGTGGCGCCCAAGGCCGCAGGCTGTTAGGGCCCGCGGCACTTCGTGCTTGCCCCTTCGCTTCTCTTCTAAGCCAAGCCCGCGCGCACCTTGGGCCCGGGGGCTAGTGTCGGAGTTTTGGCAACGGGGGTCCCCAGACTTGCCTGCCTGCGGCCTGGGGCGTGGCTCAGGTGGGGGCCCAGCACGGCCCATCTTCATCAGCCCAAGCTCAAGACCCTCATGAGGGGCCAAGCCTCGCGGGGCGGACGACAGGAAGCTTCCTCAGGAGCGGCCTCATCAGGCAGGCTTGCGAGGAGGCGGAGAGATCAATGCAAGGGTACCTCGCGAGGATCCCGTGACGCAAGCCGTGACGAATCAAGACCAGGTGGGCGCCAGGCGGGCGTCAGCCTGCGCAGAGTCCTTGTTTCCCCTTTGGTGCAAAGGGGGCAAGCACAGGCCAAGGCATCACGCAAAGGTTACCATTCCAGTGCAAAGAGACCAAGACCAGCCGGATGGCTGGACGAAGGTCACCGTGGAGCCCAAGACGGCGTCATCACCAGTGCTTTTGGCAGCCGAAGACCACCTTTGGTCAGGATAACTTGTACTAGATGTTCCCCTTCAAAATGGCCAATTGTTGGCGCCCTCCCCGCTCATTATTTTGGGGAGAGGCCCAGGGCCTCTATAAATAGAGCTAGCCACCACAGAGTAGAGGCATCGAATCGAGAGGGGAAAAAAGAGGAGAAACCCAGTAGAGACTAAGTAGAACACACCGCACCAGCTCAAGAACACCCCTCGTGAGGTTGTTCTTCCCCTGTACTGTCCATCATCAGCCCAGAGGCAATCCACCACGCCACACACTAGAGTAGGGTATTACACCACAACGGTGGCCCGAACCAATATAAACCTTGTGTTTCTTGTGTTGTTCATCATTTTCATCTTAGTTCGCACGAGAGGATCGGACGTAGATCGGTAGGGGAGAGATCTCCGCGCGCACCCCAGTGTTCGAACCTCAAGGGTCTTCTGGAACCCAAAATCCAACAAGGTGGCACCTCGATCTTGATAGTAATCCATCTAATCCTCTTTCAAACACACACAGATACACACACACACACACACACACACACACACACGCTAGTTGTGCCTCTGTGCATACCGTGCACACTCTCGATATGTCTTTCTCTCCCTCCCCCTTCCCACCCCACCCCAACCCCAACAATGACAATAGAAGGGTCACAACTCGATCTGATCTTAATCTGTCAATTGGTTTCTCTCAAACATTGTGTCTCTATGCCTCGCTCAGACACACTCGATACGTCTTTTTCTCTGTAGCCCCCTCGATATGTAGACTTCTCACGCGCGCACAACTTTAGTGACGATGACGCTGAACCCAATGTGCTTTGTTTTTACCGGCCTCATGTGATAGTTTTCATCCTATTTTTTGTTAATTAACAAGACAGCCTTTTCTTTGTTACTACTAGTGAATCTGAAATCATTCAGGGCAGACATAAAATATATCACTTCAACCCAATTATCATAGTAACTATTTTAAAAGAAACTAGCTAGATGCCCGTGCGTTGCACGGAACATCAAGATGCATTTGTATGAGTAGTTTATCTTGTGAGAGACTAGCAAGATGCCCATGCGTTGCACGGAACATCAAGATGCATTTATATGAGTAGTTTATATTGTGAGAGAAAAGGATGAATGAGGGAAGGCCTTATTTGCAAATGTGGAGAGGGGTGTGTCTGCCATCCATCATTTCTGACCATCACAGCTGCATCTAATGACTATGATGTAAGTCGTGCCTTTTTGCAACAAGACCCACTTCTCTGCTCCAATTTGTAGAAACCCCTTAGTATATTGAAACCAACCACATCCCTCCCCCACCTCATCAAAACAGCCACAAGGAATATATTTTGAGTGAAACTTAATACGAGTATATTTTTAGTGATATATACACCAAACTAGAGTGTTTTTATTTCTAGTTTGTGATCATGTATTATTATATTTTGGATTCATTGCAATGCACAGGCACATTGCTAGTAAGAGTAGCGAAAAGGATGAACGAGGGGAGGCCTTATTTTCAAACGTGGAGAGGGGTGTGGGTATCTTTTTGCAAAATTGCCATAGTTTCATTCCTATCCGTTAGATATAAATCCGACGGCCTATATTGCAGGATGGCACGCACACCATCATCACCAACTCTGTTTTCTACTCCCTCCGTTACTAAATATTCGTCCTTTTAGAGATTTGAACAAGTGACTACATACAGAGCAAAATGAGTGAATCTACACTCTAAAATATGTCTACATACACATCCGTACGTGGTAGTCCATTTGAAATCTGAAAAAGACAAATATTTAGGAACGGATGGAGTATAAGAGTGGACATGGATATATATCTCCAGCATGGTCTACAACAAAAATGTGCTGGACTGGTTAGCGCCGAATGCTCGCAACGCGATGACCAGAGTTCTAATTCTGTCTTTAACTTTAGATTTTTTATATTATATATTACTTATTTAATATATACTTATTTCGCTACTGTACTGACAGTGGAACCCACAGAGTACTTAGAATACAATATTAAGGATGGACTTGTTTCCTTTTAACTTTCTGTACGAAGCTGTAGCCACCCTGCAAGTCACGTGTACACTGTGCATGCAATTAAATTTTTATAGAGGGAGAATCATACACGCAATTAACTCAAATGGATTGGATGTGACTCTATTATTTCCAGCATAAGAGCATCTCCAATGGCAACCGACAAATTTCCTTCCGCTTCCTTCCGCGGAGGACGACATCAAACGCCAGCGGCATACATTTTCCCAACTCTAACCAACCAGATGAAATTCGTGCAAATACGGACTATTTTCATATAAGCATGTAGGATTTCATATAAAAAAGCCGGATCTTCATATAAACATGATGGATTTCATTACATTTACATGAACTAAGTGGTGCTAATCCGGCTCTCTTTGTATAATTAATACTCCCTCCGTCCGAAAATACTTGTTCTAGAAATGGATGTATCTAGACATATTTTAGTTACAGATACATCCAATTTATCCATTCTTAGAACAAATATTCCCGCCAGCCGGAGAGGGAGTACCTAATCTAAATGGCCGCCCGCGGATCCCGTTGTCTTCCACATGCCCGGTAGACACTTGCGGGGTTGACGAAGGTCCTCGGAAGAGACAAAGCAGCAAAGAAACCACCTGAATGCGTAGTCGTCGCCTCGGCGGTGGCCTTCATGGGACCCAAGTGGCGGTGGCCTCCCGTGTTCTACTTCTCCTTGATGATGGCGGCGGACACGGAGAAGCTGGCCACCGACTCGTCGCTCTCCATGCACCCGACTTCTGTCTCTGCCTGCATGGCTTTGCCGCAGGCACGGGAGGCGCGCCCACGGACACGGGTGGCGCGGCCATTGCAGACACTGGTGGCGCGGTACGACGCGGCAGCGACGACGCCCGTACCGGCGTGCTCGCCGCCGTACCGGCGTGGAGCAACTCGCCACTCCTCATCGAGCTGAACTGGAGCGGCAAGTTGCTGAACCACGCACCGGATTGGGGTGGCAACTGACTCTCTCGGGCCAAGCAAGGTTGATGAAGCACCAAGCGGCCTGGCCCGTATCCGGAGGGCTCAACGGGCCACCCAACCGGGTGGTATGCCGGAGAACGGCTCCTCGGAAGCCACCAGAAGAGTGGAGAAAATGGTGAAGGAGGAGATGGGGGAGCGGCGGAGGGGTGCGATTCTTCCCGCTGTCTGTCTGGCCTCGTTTAAATAGAGGGCGGATGGTAGGAGCTTGGCCAGCGTCTAGCCTCGTTTAAACTGAGGGCGGCCGGTAGGAGCTTTGCCGGTGTTGCGTTCAATTCCGGCCCACTCATGAACGGACGTGTGGCCGGAGTAGGTTTCTCAGTTTGCATGCGGGTTTAACGGAGGGGTTTGATGGAGTCAAGGAGGCGTGTTCAGCCGGGTGTGCAGCGGGCGGCGCAATACTATTTGATTTGACAGCGGGCGGCGCAGTTCCCGATATGGCTTTAATGCAGACGCGGGAGGAGTAGCGGTTCCTGAAATGTTGAATGGCCAATGATGCATCCTCCTTCAATTAGCATCGTGCATGCATGAGGGAAGTAATGGGAGGAGGACCGGGAAAAGAGGTTGCACGATGTGAATGCAACGCAGTTTGCACTCATATAAAGGCGCCCCTCCGTTCCAGTGCATTTACCACATCGTACGCACCTAAGCATTTGCCTAAGCACCTACACTAAGCGTAAAAGTGCTCACTCCAGACCCATGGCCGCGATGCGCGCGAGCCGCAAGCAGTTGTGCCAGATGGTCCACGATGCCGGCCTACGGCATGGCGCTGGGGATGGCCGCTATCGATGCCAACTATGACTCTCAGTTGGACCAGATGATTGTTGCCACCACCAACAAGTTCACCATCCTCAAGAAGCTCGGTGATGACATTGTGGTACTCCTCCAGCCCGTGCGCCCGGGCTCCTCATTGCATGCCACCCTAATCAGCCTCCATGGCTGGAACCTCTTTCAAACACTGGTGGCCCAGCGACTGCCTGCCGACGCCACGAAGAATGTCCACCTGGAGGTCGCGCTCGCCGCGAGGCGCCTCACCCTGCAAGAATTCGTCGACCTACACATCCACATGTACGAGCAAATTGTGTACATAGGTATCTAGAAGGCCATTGAGGACGCTACAACATTGGCCTTCCTCAACCGGCTAGAAGCCTTGGATGCCTTTTCTAAGAAGCACCTTGACCTCGCCAGAAAAGCCACCGCTCCTTAGCCGCCGATCGGTGTCCCGGCACACTAAGTTGAGGAGGAGATCGTACGTTGATGGATGCATCTTTCTTCTTGCCTCCTGTAACCACCACTGTGATCGCATCATCGTGGCCTTAATTCTTATTGTGCTATTGCATTCTCGTTCCAGTCAATACCGACATGTGCGATCCCTTTGCTTAATTTTATGCATCACTGTAACTAGTACTCCACCCATCAATTTATAAGTTGTGCTTACCTTTTCCATCAACTTCATGCAACGCACGGGCATCTTTCTAGAAACACTAGAACATGTCAAACCGCATGTGATCAAACCGACGATGCACCAACCTAGCTACTACTTTGGATCCATCGCAACGCACGGGCACATTGCCAGTAAAAGGAAAAGGCCCGCCACGTTCGCGTCGCACCCCCACATGCCCGGGAATTGGGAGTATTCCACAGCCCGTCCGGCACGCCACATAGCTAGGGAAGGCGTGTTGCCTAGCATTTTCACTTTCATGTGGGACGCCGTTGAGCAAACCGACTATTGGCAAACCGCACCCCGCCCGCCGCCGGGTTGGAAAACAGAAATGAGGGGAAGATCTAGCTGTAGCACGGAAGCCAAGAAACTTGGTGTCTGATGGGGCTCGTTGATAGAGTGTTATTTATTCATAACTAGCAAGATGCCCATGCATTGCACGGAAAATCAAGATGCATTTGTATGAGTAGTTTATGTTGTGGGAGAAAAGGATGAACAAGAGAAGGCCCTATTCGCAAATGTGGAGAGGGGTGTGGGTATCTTTTTGCAAAATTGCCATAGTTTCCTTCCTATCCGTCAGATATAAATCGGATGGCCTATATTGCAGGATGGTAGGCACACCATCATCACCAACTCTGTTTTTATAAGAGTATATATATAGATATAGATATAGAGAGCAGATATTTGGGTGCAATGCACGTGTACCTTACTAGTTGGTTACCAAATCCCATCCGGGTTTGGCATGAGCTCGTACTGCGGGAGCACCACAAGGCCTGCCGTAGGAGTTACATTTCCCTCTCGGGGCCCATGGGATCGAGCTTCACTGGCTTAGTGCACCGGCCTATGAGTCAATGACATGCGGACCTTAAATGCGGCTGGCTCACATGTCATTCTTGTGGTGGTGGCGTGGTTCGCAACTCACTTGTTCGAGATGAACCGGCCGATGGTGGCGTGGTCGTGGCGAGGGTGCCACAGCTAGGCGTCGAGGCATTACGAGGCGTAGATGGCCACACCGGCGGGTACTACCTGTAGTACAGAAGTACTCCAGCTGAGGATTGATGCCCGGGACGAAATGTGTCACAGCCGCTAGATGAAAATTCGATGGTGCGGGAGTACAGACTGGAGCACATGAGCGGAGAAGCCAAACCGCGTCCAATCAGGTGTGGCTGTGGTAGAAAGTTGATGGTGGCCACAATTCAGCTGGCCCGCATATCATGCACATAAAGGCAGAGGAGCGGTGGGGAGGAGAGGGATGAGGCGCACGTCGGGGGACATCGTGTCGTGGGTTGGAGCGGCATCGTGGGAATCGCATGTGGGTGTGGCAGTGGTAGAAACAAGAAACGTGATGGTCTCCGTGGTTCAACTTCCATGGACAAGCTCTCATGTCGGTTGACACATGCATTGCATACCACTCACTGTAAGGAGCAGTAGTAGAGAAAACTTGTTCCAAAGATACCATTTTCCGATAAAATTCTCGAGATATCATTAGTTTTTACACATGGGATTACTCATGCAAGGGTCAATCACAACATGTGTTTTGTAAAAAAATGCATCTTGATGTTCCCTGCAATGCACGGGCATCTTGCTATTTATAAAAGAAGCCCACACGGGCATCTTGCCACAGGGTGTGCCACCGACCCAAACTCAAATTTTTTTCAAACGCTTAGGTGCACCGGATGCCTTGCCACGCTACAAAATGTAAAAAAACAGCTCCAATTTTTTTAAAACCTGTTGACTTCAAACCATCAAAACAACCCAAGGAATATATTTTGAGTGAAGCATGATTTACTTTTACTAATATATGTATATCAAAACTAGAGTGTTTATATTTCAAGCCCGTGAACAAGTATTATTCTACTACTTTGGATCCATTGCAACGCACAGGCCAGCACATTGGTAGTCGTAGTCTCTATCTCTATCTCCACTCTACTCTTATAAAAAATAGAGTTGTTGATGATGGTGTGCCTGCCGTCCTGCAGTATAGGCCGTCCGATTTATATCTGACGGATAGGAAGGAAACTATGGCAATTTTGCAAAGAAATACCCACACCCCTCTTATACTAGCAAGATGACCATGCGTTGCACGGAACCTCAAGATGCATTTGTATGAGTAGTTTATCCTGTGGGAGAAAAGGATGAATGAGGGAAGGCCTTATTTGCAAATGTGGAGAGGGGTGTGGGTATCTTTTTGCAAAATTTCCATAGTTTCCTTCATATCCATCGGATATAAATTGGATGGCCTGTATTGCAGGATGGCCATCCGATCTATATCTAATGGATAGGAAGGAAACTATGAAAATTTACCTGCACTCCTCTCCACATTTGCAAATAAGGCCTTCCCTCGTTCATCCTTTTCTCCCATAAGATCTTGATGTTTCCTTGGGGGTCTCTCCAGCGCGGCATGGCCGTAGTTGCAAGTTGGCGCCCCTTGAGATGCCAACGTTGAGGGGCACTCGGATTTTGTATGATGAGCAGGTAAGATGAGTTTGATCATGTAGTAAATGCATTCTAAAGACTACTTACGTGTCCATTTCCTAATTCTCCCCCTGTCCACCGTTTCACAGGTTAGGCTCGGTGCGAGTGGAGATTGACTTGCTTATGTACGGGAGGGTACCAACATCAATTTGCACAACATTTACAACGGTGACACCGTTCCCGTAGAACCTTTGTCTAACATTGGGATCTGCCATGCAATGGGCCAACGCCTGAATTGGTACAATGGAACCATGGTGAGATTGAAGAAGATAGCACGAACCTTGCACATGGCGGCTAAAGGTGGGCGATGCTTTCTCCGGCGGATTTGTTGCCGTACGAGTACGAAGATGTTGTGCTCCTTTCTAACCGCATCTTCGCAGTGACAAACCAGGGGACTTGTTTCGTATGGGACACATCCTACGGTATATTCCCTCTCTCCCAGTTTATTTGTTTTGAATTTTTTTTCGTTTTATAAGTTTCAAATTCAAATTTAGAGCTCCCCGTCACATGTTGAGATTACAATGTCCATTAAATCGTTGCGTGCATGTATAGTAAAGAAAAAATCTTGAGTTTGCCATGAGTTCGTGCAGCGGTAGCACCACAAGGCCTGGCGCAAGAGTTACATTTACCTCTCGGGGCCCTCGGGTCTGAGCTTCAGCGCCTTATGACACCTGCCTTTGAGTCAATAACATGTGGACCCGATAGGTGGCTGGTCCACATGTAATGCTCCCAAAGGCAGAGGGGTAGTGGGGCCGAGAGGGGTGAGCTGCAGGTCGGGGGACGTGTGGTGTCATGGGTTCGAGTGGCGTCGTGGGAATCGCGTGTGGCTGTGGTAAACTTGATGCTCGCCGCATTTCAGTTGGACCACATGTCATGCACACAAAGGCAGAGGGGCGGTGCAGCTGAGAGGGGTGAGGCGCTGTAGCGTCCCGACCTTAGACGATCAAGTCTCTGTGCGTAAGTGTCATCCCTGGATCGGTATGCTAACACACATAATACTCGAGGATTTATAATAGAGGTAAATCACATGTAGAAAGTAACGTAAATACTATTACCTCAATCCAAATAGCGGAAGTAACAACAAGGTTGTGGATTCCCATCAACACCAACGGCAAACTTGAGTGTAGAAATCATAACCCTAACATATCACTTACTCGTCGTAAGATTCCTGCAACATGAGACGTTGCAGCCACAAAGGGTCAGTACATTGAATGTACTGGCAATTTCACACTGTAGAGGAATGAGTGTGAATCATCTTCATCAATAGTACAAGGCAAGTTCACACTTTGATCATATCCCTTTTCGTTACCTAGTTTTTATGCATTAGTTTCAACCCTCAAACATTGTATGGTTAGGAATTGATAACATGTGGGTATTGGGAAGTAGTTATTGAGGTAGGAACCTATTGTCCCGCATTCAAACCTTGGGAGTTACTTCTACGTTATGCTTACTGCTATGCTATGCTCGTAGACGTGGTTTGGATTTGAGAGAATTCATGGAAGTTGTGAGAGACTATTGTTAACTAAGGTTTAACTTAAGGTGGCTACTTTAATACACATCTGGGTGGATTGGTTGGGGCACCCTAGGGATATACTAGTGGACTTGCCCGGACACCTGGGGATATACCAGTGTTGTCCTAGGAGATCTCGGGGTACCCGTGTGATCATCCTATGGTTTGCCACCCAGGCTCAAAGGGGTCATAAGATTATTCATGCTAGAAACTTCCGTGTGCGGCCACAAGCTATTATGGGTTCTAGCATAGTTAAGTAAGTTGCATGACCTCTTCCAGTGGTAGGCTAGCAGATGTAGGGGATGTAGGTTGGTACGGTCTACCCGGGGTTAGAGTTAATTTTTCTGAAAGACTATGTCTCGGTCATCCGTTTCTCAAACACCAGAAATCCAATGGAGGAGATCGAGTCTTGTGGGGAAAAGTGCGCAAACCTCTGCAGCGTGTACAAACTAATCATGGTTAGCCGTGTCCCTGGTTATGGACATCTTGAGTATGTTGTTCTTGAATTATCATGTTGATCAGATCACTCTAAATTAATTTGTTGGGTTGTTAATTACGGTTTAATTGGGATTGAGATGGGGTTACCATTCTCAATGTTTTCAACAAACTTTGTAGTTCAATAAAATATATTCCTTTGTGGTAGGGAAAAATTGGCTTTATGCAAAAATAAACCTAGAGCTTTCCACCAGCCAAATATGCATGTAGTGATATCCTTTATTCATCATTGCTCGATAGTGTGAATTTGCCAATACATTCAATGTACTTACCCTTTGTGGCTGCAACATCTCATGTTGTAGGAATCTTACGATGAGTAGGTGATACATTAGGGTTACGATTTCTACACTCAACTTGCCGTTGGTGTTGATGGGAATCCACAACCTTGTTGTTACTTCCGCTATTTGGATTGAGGTAATAGTATTTATGTTACTTTATACATGTGATTTACCTCTGTTATAAATCCTCAAGTACTGTGTATGTCAGCATACCAATCCAGGGATGACACTTAAGCACAGAGACTTGATCCATTCGGGTCGGGTCGCTACAGGCACACGTCGAGGGACGTGGTGCCGTGGGTTGGAGCGGCGTCGTGGGAATTGCGAGTGGCAGTGGATGAAACATGATGGTCGCTATAGTTGAACTTCCATGGACAAGCTGTCATGTCTACAGACACATGCATTGCATACCGATCATTGGAAGGAGTAGTAGAGAAAGCTGGGAGGATAAATAGTTCCTTATAGTCAAGCGAACCCACGCTACTACTTGTTCCAAAGAAATGCACGCCATCAAAATAGTCCATCTATATCAATATACACAAAGAGGGAAATGTTTTTTACAATAGAGGAAATAGTTCATCCATCCATAATGCCCTGCTATTGGTGCAACATCTTCTTGTTGTTGTTGTTGTTGTTGTTGTTGTTGTTGTTGTTGTTGTTGTTGTTGTTGTTGTTGTTGTTGTTGTTGTTGTTGTTGTTGTTGTTGCTGTTGTTGTTGTTGCTGTTGTTGTTGCTGTTGTTGTTGCTGTTGTTGTTGCAGTTATTGTTGTTGTTGTTGGTGCTGTTGTTGTTGTTGCTGTTGCTGTTGTTGTTTTTGCTGTTGTTGCTGCTGTTGTTGCTGCTGTTGTTGCTGCTGCTGTTGTTGTTGCTGTTGTTGTTGTTGTTGTTGTTGTTGTTGTTGTTGTTGTTGTTGTTGTTGTTGTTGTTGTTGCTGTTGTTGTTGCAGTTTTCTATGGGAGACGACTTCGCAACAAGCTCTCTGGGCCTTGCAGCTATCTCAAAACTCACACAGGCATCGAGGGCACCATATTTTATCTTCTCGTACGTCAAGGGATAATTCTCCCATCCAGACGACCTTAATGCCAGCGTCTCCTCACCCTTCTGAAGATTTTTTCTGAGCACAAAATTTTCTATGTCGAATAGGGATGGTGTCAGTTTATCACAATCTTCTACAGGAATTTTTATTTTGGTTTATACGTCAGCGATGCTTTTCAAATCAAGGTTGTACGGCTCCAACTTCTGTTTGTCCCCTGCGATGGCCGCCCCACAGAAGTATATGTCCTCTAAAGACAAGAAATCGTGAAGCTCACCTGGTATGGAGGGCGCGTGTATGATGTGGTACACCAAAACATCATCTTCGAGGCACAACTGAAGGACGGCGGTGCGTTGGATCTTCCCAATGGCACACTCCGTGTACTCTGCGTCAAGACCGATGACCTTCATCTCCACCTTTTGGAGGGAGTTGGATACATTGCTGATCCACTTTCGAACAACCCTTGGGTGGTCGGTGACTGTGGAAACTATGCTCACCGAGCCTTAAACGAGGACATGTTGGACGCTAAAAACCTGCATCTCGATCTCTTTCGCCATTTGGAACCGTTGGACCGGAGGGCTATGGTTTGGAGAATTAGGATTAGATGGCTAGTCTAACTAAAGAAGATGATTATTTATAGGGGCTTCAGAATTACTCCAGGAGGATGTGAAGAGGTTAAAACAATGTGAATGCAGTGTGGTTTGGATGCAAATCAAGATGAAGGAGTAGTGAAGAAGCCGAGGAAAATCGGTTCCTGATGGAGAAGTAAATGGGAGAAGTGGCCTATAGGCAGTTGATTAGATGGCTAGGTAGACTAAACGAAAAGGCTATGCGGGTAGACTGAGGAGTGGGGCATGTCCCTGTACGTGCCCATCCTTCTAGCGCTACATGTGCCACCGGCTAGTTGAGGTCACTCTTTCGAATCACCGTGGCAAGACATTTTATGATTCCTTTTTATTTCTGCACCCCTCCTGACAGGTGGGACCTATGCAAACAGATAAATAAAAATGTGTCGTAGCTAGTTTGGATGGATATTGGCACATGCGTGGGAGACACAACATTCTCTAGTTAAGGAATATACAGTTATCCTCAAAAAATAAAAGTTCTTCTTCGCGCTTCCGCATGCATGAGAATTTGGTTCTGCTCGCAATAGGGATGATACCTGGAGGATGAAGTGAACCCAGAGGCATGCTAGCACGGGAGTACTACTCATGGTCCTACTACTCCTACTACTAGTAGTAGTACAACTGTGGTACACTTGATGGTCAAAATACTATTATTCATCCGGTCCTCACAGTGAAGTGACAAGACCCTGTGCCCGAGGTGACACCAATCCAGGCGGCGTGTCCGGGTTCCCAAAGTCAGCCTCACCTTGTGCACCGTGCAGTCACTGTCACTGCCGATGTATAGCATGCCTCGCCTCGTCTCCCTCTCCCCTAGAACCACTCCATCTCCATCTCCGTCTCGCCAGAGATCCTGAGGTCACTCTTCATCATCTCACTGTGCCCCCGCGTACCCTTGCCTCGCTCGCCTCCCCCAGTACCACTATTCGCTTGCTAGCCGCTCCAGCATCAAGAGCTTTCTCCCCCATAAATCAAGCCCCCCTAAACCCACCTTCCAAACTCCACCATGGCCGAACGCGAACCGTGCAGCATCCATATGAGCCGTGATTGGAGCAATTTCCCCAGTGACGTCCTCGACCTCTATTGTTCATGTATGTATATGTTGAGCACCCTGCGGCTAGCTGCATGCTCGAGGGGCATGCACACGACCATCGTCGAAGCGAGGCCTAAGCTTTTGAAGACACCCTGCTTGCTGCTATCCGGTCTTGCGAGATTTGCTCACCATGATACGGAGGCGTACATGATGCCCCTCGACTTCAATCCGACCTCCATTAGCCAAAACTTCTTTGCAGGTATGTAGTGGGTGATACGTCCATTTTGCATCATGCTTTTATATTGATATTTATTGCATTATGGGCTGTTATTTCACTATATGTCACAATACTTATGGCTATTCTCTCTTATTTTACAAGGTTTATATGAAGAGGGAGAATGCCGGCAGCTGGAATTCTGGGCTGGAAAAGGAGCAAATATTAGAGACCTATTATGCGCAACTCCAAAATTCCTGAAACTCCACGAAACGTCTTAAAATAAATAAAGAAAAATCCTCGCCAAAGATGAAGGCCAGGGGGCCCACACCCTGCTCACGAGGGTGGGGGGCACGCCCCCCTAGGGCGCGCCCCCCTACCTCGTGGCCCCCCTGGTGGCTCTCCGACGTCCATCTTCTCCTATATGAAGTCTTTCAATGAGAAAAAATAGGAGGGAACTTTTCGGGACGAGACTCCGCCGCCACGAGGTGGAACCTTGGCGGATCCAATCTAGAGCTCCGGCAGAGCTGTTCTGCCGGGGATACTTCCCTCCCGGAGGGGGAAATCATCACCATCGTCATCACCAACGCTCCTCTCATCGGGAGAGGGCAATCTCCATCAACATCTTCCCCAGCACCATCTCATCTCCAAACCCTAGTTCATCTCTTGTATCCAATTCTTGTCTCAAAGTCCGGGATTGGTGCTAGTAGGTTGCTAGTAGTGTTGATTACTCCTTGTAGTTGATGCTAGTTGGTTTATTTGGTGGAAGATCATATGTTCAGATCCTATACGCATATTATTACCCATCTGATTATGAACATGAATATGCTTTGTGAGTAATTACGTTTGTTCCTGAGGACAAGGGAGAAGTATTGCTATTAGTAGTCATGTGAATTTGGTATTCGTTTGATATTTTGATAAGATGTATGTTGTCTAGCCTCTACTGGTGTTATGTGAACGTCGACTACATAACACTTCACCATTATTTGGGCCTAGAGGAAGGCATTGGGAAGTAATAAGTAGATGATGGGTTGCTAGAGTGACAGAAGCTTAAACCCTAGTTTATGCGTTGCTTCATAAGGGGCTGATTTGGATCCATATGTTTCATGCTATGGTTAGGTTTACCTTAATACTTTTGTTGTAGTTGTGGATGCTTGCAATAGAGGTTAATCATAAGTGGGATGCTTGTTCAAGTAAGAACAGCACCCAAGCACCGGTCCACCCACATATCAAATTATCAAAGTATCGAACGCGAATCATATGAACGTGATGAAAACTAGCTTGACGATATTCCCATGTGTCCTCGGGAGCGCTTTTCCTATTATAAGAGTTTGTTCCGGCTTGTCCTTTGCTACAAAAAGGATTGGGCCACCTTGCTGCACTTTATTTACTTTTGTTACTTGTTGCTCATTACAATTTATCTTATCACAAAACTATCTGTTACCACTTGTTTCACTACTTTCAGAGAATACCTTGCTGAAAACCGCTTATCCTTTCCTTCTGCTCCTCGTTGGGTTCGACACTCTTACTTATCGAAAGGACTACGATAGATCCCCTATACTTGTGGGTCATCAAGACTCTTTTCTGGCGCCGTTGCTGGGGAGTGTAGCGCCTTTGGTAGGTGGAATTTGGTAAGTAAAAATTTATATAGTGTGCTAAAATTTACTGTCACTTATTACTATGGAAAGTAATTCTCTGAGGGGCTAGTTCGGGGTATCTTCACCCCGTCCAGTAGAGCAAAGAGTTGCTCCTCAACCTACTGAACCTATTGAAAATGAAACTCCTTTTGAATTTCCTTCGGGTATGATGGAAAAACTACTAGCTGACCCTTTTACAGGATTATTTAAGCTTAAGTTTGTGGATTATTTAAGCTTGCAGGTATAATCGATGATGTTGCTAAGAAGAAGGTCTTCCCTTTATCTTTGAAGGGAGACGCATTGATATGGTATAGGCTATGTGATGATATGAGATCATGGGACTATAAAAGATTGAAATTGGAATTCCATCAAAAGTATTACCCTATGCATCTTGTTCACCGTGATCGCAATTATATATATAATTTATGGCCTCGCGAAGGAGAAAGCATCGCTCAAGCTTGGGGGAGGCTTAAATCAATGTTATATTCATACCCCAATCATGAGCTCTCAAGAGAAATGATTATTCAAAATTTGTATGCTCGGCTTTCTGAAAACAATCGCACCATGCTCGATACTTCTTGTGCTGGCTCTTTTATGATGAAGACTATTGAATTCAGATGGAATTTATTGGATAGAATTAAACGCAACTCTGAAGATTGGGACCTCGACGAAGGTAAAGAGTCAGGTATGACACCTAAGTTTGATTGTGTTAAATCTTTTATGGACACCAATATTTTCCGTAAGTTTAGCACTAAATATGGACTTGGCTCTGAGATAGTAGCTTCTTTCTGTGAATCTTTTGCTACTTATGTTGATCTCCCTAAGGAGAAGTAGTTTAAATATCATCCTCCCATAGAAGTAAAAGTAGCTGCACCTATTAAAGTTGAAGAAAAGACTATCACTTATAATGATCCTATTGTTCCTACTGCTTATGTTGAGAAACCACCTTTCCCTGTTAGAGTAAAGGATCATACTAAAGCTTCAACTGTGGTCCGTAAAAGAAATATTAGAACATATACACCTCCTGAGCAAGTTAATGTTGAACCTAATATTGCTGATCTCTTGTCTGATAATATAGATGGGCATGTTATTTATTTCAGTGATGAAACTACTAGAATTGCTGAACCCCGTGATACAGATAAACCTAGACCTGTGGTAGGTATGTCTGTTATTTCTGTTAAAATAGGAGATCATTGTTATCATGGCTTATGTGATATGGGTGCTAGTGCTAGTGTTATACCTCATGACTTATACAAAGAAATTATGCATGATATTGCACCTGCAGAGATAAAAGATATTGATGTCACAATTAAACTTGCCAATAGAGATACTATTTCACCAATTGGAATTGTTAGAGATGTTGAAGTCTTGTGTGGGAAAACTAAATATCCTGCTGATTTTCTTGTTCCTACTTCTCTGCAAGATAGCTTTTGTCCAATTATATTTGGTAGACCCTTCTTGAACACTGTTAATGCTAAGATAGACTGCGAAAAGAATGTTGTTACTATTGGCTAGGATGATATGGTTCATGAGTTTAATTTTTCTAAATTTAGTAAACAACATCGTGAGGAAGAATTGCCTAGTAAGAATAAAATTATTGGTCTTGCTTCTATTGCCGTACCTCCTAGTGATCCTTTAGAACACTATTTACTAGACCATGAAAATGATATGTTCATGAATGAAAGAAGGGAAATAGATGAAGTATTCTTTAAACAGGAACCTATTCTGCAATACAACTTGCCTGTTGAAATTTTAGGGGATCCTCCTCCACCCAAGGGTGATCTCGTGTTTGAACTTAAACCTTTCCCTGATAATCTTAAATATGCTTATCTTGATGAAAAGAAGATATATCATGTTATTATTAGTGCTAACCTTTCAGAGCATGAAGAAGAAAGATTATTGAAAACTCTGAAGAAGCATTGTGCTGCTATTGGATATACTCTTGATGATCTTAAGGGCATTAGTCCCACTCTATGTCGACATAAAATAAATTTGGAAGCAGATGCCAAACCAGTTCGTGATCCTCAGCGACGTCTGAATCCTAAAATGAAAGAAGTGGTAAGAAAAGAAATACTTAAGCTTCTGGAGGCAGGTATAATCTATCCCATTGCTGATAGTTAGTGGGTAAGTCTTGTCCATTGCGTCCCTAAGAAGGGAGGTATTACTGTTGTTCCTAATGGTAAAGATGAATTGATTCCACAAAGAATTATCACAGGTTATAGGATGGTAATTGATTTCCGCAAATTAAATAAAGCTACTAAGAAAGATCATTACCCCTTACCTTTTATTGATCAAATGCTAGGAAGATTATGCAAACATACACACTATTGCTTTCTAGATGGTTATTCTGGTTTCTCTCAAATACCTGTGTCGGCCAGAGATCAATCTAAGACTACTTTTACATGCCCTTTTGTTACTTTTGCTTATAGACGTATGCCTTTTGGTTTACGTAATGCACCTGCTACCTTTCAAAGATGCATGATGGCTATATTCTCTGACTTTTGTGAAAAGATTTGTGAGGTTTTCATGGACGACTTTTCCGTCTATGGTTCTTCTTTTGATGATTGCTTGAGCAATCTTGATCGAGTTTTGCAAAGATGTGAAGAAACTAATCTTGCCTTGAATTGGGAAAAGTGCCACTTTATGGTTAATGAAGGTATTGTCTTGGGGCACAAAGTTTCTGAAAGAGGTATTGAAGTTGATAAAGCCAAGGTTGATGCTATTGAAAAGATGCCATGTCCTAAGGACATCAAAGGTATAAGAAGTTTCCTTGGTCACGCTGGATTTTATAGGAGGTTCATTCAGGACCTCAAAAATTTCTCGGCCTCTGACTAATTTATTGCAAAAAGATATACCATTTGTCTTTGATGATGATTGTGTAGAAGCATTTGAAATACTTAAGAAAGCATTAGTCTCTGCACCTGTTGTTCAGGCACCTGATTGGAATTTACCCTTTGAAATTATGTGTGATGCTAGTGATTATGCTGTAGGTGCTGTTCTAGGGCAAAGAGTTGATAAGAAATTAAATGTTATTCATTATGCTAGTAAGACTCTAGACAATGCTCAAAGAAATTATGCTACTACTGAAAAAGAGCTTTTAGCAGTTGTATTTGCTTGTGATAAGTTCAGATCTTATATTGTTGATTCTAAGTAACTATTCAAACTGATCATGATGCTATTAAATACCTTATGGAAAAGAAAGATGCTAAACCTAGACTTATTAGATGGGTTCTCTTGCTACAAGAATTTGATTTCCATATTGTTGATAGAAAGGGAGCTGAGAACCCCGTTGCAGACAACTTGTCTAGGTTAGAAAATATTCTTGATGACCCACTGCCTATTAATGATAACTTTCTTGATGAACAATTAAATGTTATAAGTACTTCTCGTAGTACTCCATGCTATGCTGATTATGCTAATTATATTGTTGCTAAGTTTATACCACCTAGCTTCACATACCAGCAAAAGAAAAAGTTTTTCTATGACTTGAGACATTACTTTTGGGATGACCCACATCTTTATAAAGAAGGAGTAGATGGTTTTATTAGACGTTGTGTACCTGAGCATGAACAGGAACAGATCCTACGCAAGTGTCATTCCGAGACTTATGGAGGACACCACGCTGGAGATAGAACTGCACATAAGGTACTGCAATCTGGTTTTTATTGGCCTGCTCTCTTCAAGGATGCCCGTAAGTTTGTCTTGTCTTGTGATGAATGTCAAAGAATTGGTAATATTAGTAGACGTCAAGAAATGCCTATGAATTATTCTCTTGTTATTGAACCGTTTGATGTTTGGGGCTTTGATTATATGGGACCTTTTCCCGCCTCTAATGGACACACACATATTTTAGTTGTTGTTGATTACGTTAAGTGGGTAGAAGCTATTCCAACTAGTAGTGCTGATCATAACACTTCTATTAAAATGCTTAAAGAAGTTATTTTTCTGAGGTTTGGAGTCCCTAGATATTTAATGACTGATGGTGGTTCACACTTTATTCATGGTGCCTTCCGTAAAATGCTTGCTAAATATGATGTTAATCATAGAATTGCATCTCCTTATCACCCACAGTCTAGTGGTCAAGTAGAGTTGACCAATAGAGAGCTCAAAGTAATTTTGCAAAAGACTGTTAATAGGTCTAGAAAGAATTGGTCTAAGAAACTTGATGATGCATTATGGGCATATAGAACTGCATACAAAAATCCTATGGGTATGTCTCCCTATAAAATGGTTTATGGAAAATCATGTCACTTACCTCTCGAACTAGAACATAAGGCATATTGGGCTATTAAAGAGCTTAACTATGATTTCAAACTTGCCAGTGAGAAGAGGTTATTTGATATTAGCTCACTTGATGAATGGAGAACCCAGGCTTATGAAAATGCCAAGTTGTTTAAGGAAAAAGTTAAAAGATGGCATGACAAAAGGGTACAAAAGCGTGAGTTTAATGTAGGTGATTATGTATTGCTATACAACTCTCGTTTAAGATTTTTTGCAGGAAAACTTCTATCTAAATGGGAAGGCCCCTATGTTATCGAGGAGGTCTATCGTTCCGGTGCCATAAAAATCAACAACTTCAAGGGCACAAGTCCGAAGGTGGTAAACGGTCAAAGAATTAAACATTATATCTCAGGTAATCCCATAAATGTTGAAACCAATATTATTGAAACCGTAACCCCAGAGGAATACATAAGGGACACTTTCCGGAACGTTTCAGACAACGAAAAGGAATAGGTATGTGGTACGGTAAGTAAACCGACTCCAAAACAATTTTTAAGGCAATATTTCTCCGTTTTGGAATATTTAGAAAAATAGAAAAATAAGTAGCAGTCCGGGAAGGACACGAGGGCCCCACGAGGGTGGTGGGCACGCCCTACCCCCCTGGGCGCGCCCCCCTACCTCATGAGCACCTCATGTGCCTTCCGGGCTCCGTTTTCTTGCACGATACGTATTTTGGTCGGTAAAAATTCATTATATATTCTCCCGAAGGTTTTGACTCCCGTATCACGCAAATATCCTCTGTTTTCATTTCGAGTTGTCCCGTTGCAGATCAAATCAACATGTCTTCCCAGGATTCGGAAGGAGAAAGCTATGTGGATGATTACTTAGCAAATCCCAAGGTCTATGGACATGTGGAACACGATGGATGGACCACGGAGGAAGAAGAGGACTATGAACCCAAGGGGAAGGAGGAGACGTGCTCAGATGAAGATGAAGCACCATTACCTCAACCTGGGGACATGCACGTGGAGTTCAAAAAGTCAAGTCTCCCTGATAGGGTAAAGAAACCCAAGTTTAGTTTATCCCTTTTCGTCTCTTGCAGGAAAATAAGCAGGACCTATGCAAAAAGGTATTAACCCCGGAGTGGGAGATTGATGATCTGAGGGATCAAAATGCCGTCCTCAAGCGCAAATTAAGGGAGAAGCCTAAGCCATCAACTAAGCCAACATCACCACCACCTTCTTCACCGACAAAGGAGACATAATCACATGGGTATGGGCACTCCCCTTGGCAACTGCCAAGCTTGGGGGAGGTGCCCCAGTATCGTATCACCATCACAACTCCTATCTTTATCGTTTTTCTTAGTTCGATCCTATTAGAAGTATCTTGATCTGGTAGAATAAAGTTTATGGCATGATCTAGTTTTGAGTTTTGCTTTATGATCTCTATTTGTAATTGAGTCCGTGAGCTATATATAATAAAGATTAGTGTTGAGTCAAGGGCTTGATTATTTTGCCATGATCTTGGGTGAATAAAAGAGAAAGAAGAAAAGAAAAAAAGAAAAAAAGTTCATATTGATCTTATTGAGAGTAATGACTTCACATAGAAAGAGTATGATGATTAAAAATTGTTGGGAGTTGGCAGACATAGCTTTGGTCATTGTTGCAATTAATAGGAAGTAATAAGGAAAGAGAGGTTTTCACATATAGATATATTATCATTGACATCTTTTATGATTGGGAGCACTCATTAAAATATGACATGCTAAAGAGTTGATGTTGGACAAGGAAGACAACGTAATGAGTTATGTCTTTCTTATATCTGAGATAAAGTATGTTGTCATGGATCCTCTGACCTATTGAGCTTGCCTTTCCCCCTCATGCTAGCCAAATTCTCAACACCAAGTAGAAATACTACTTGTGCTTCCAAAATCCCTAAACCATTTTTGCCATGAGAGTCCACCATATCTACCTATGGACTGAGTAAGATCCTTCAAGTAAGTTGTCATCGGTGCAAAGAAAAAAAATTGCTCCAAATATGTATGATTGATTGGTGTGGGAGAAATAAGCTTTATACGATCTTGTGATGTGGAAGTAATAAAAGCGATGGACTGCATAATCAAGGTCCATATCACAAGGGGCAATATAAAGTGACATTCTTTCGCATTGAGATTTTATGCATCCAACCATAAAAGCGCATGACAACCTCTGCTGCCCTCTGCGAAGGGCCTATCCTTTATCATTATCTTCTACCTTATGCAAGAGTCATGGTGATCTTCACCTTTTCTTTTTCATTTTATCCTTTGGCAAGCTCAGCATGTTGGAAAGAACATGATATATATATATATATATATCTAATTGGATGTAGGGGAGCATGAACCATTATTGTTGACATTACCCTTGAGGTAAAAGGTTGTGGGGCAAAACTATAAGCCCCTATCTTTCTCTGTGTCTGATTAAAACTCCGTAACCACAAGTATTGCGTGAGTGTTAGCAATTATGGAAGACTAAATGATAGTTGAGTATGTGGACTTGCTTTTTAGCTCTGACATAGACTCTTTCCGATGTTATGATAAATTGAAATTGTTTCAATGACTGAGATTATAGTTTGTCACAGCCCAATAAGTTACTTTTGCATTGTGAATAGATCATCACTTGAACATAAGTAATCATATGAAAAAAATCTATATATGTTGCTGTTATGAGAATAATCATGATGCCTTCATGTCCGTATTTTATTTTTATCGACGCCTCTACCTCTAAACATGAGGACATATTTATTGTTATCGGCTTTTCGCTTGAGGAGGTCTAAGCTCGGGGAGTTGATACGTCCATTTTGCATCATGCTTTTATATCGATATTTATTGCATTATGGGCTGTTATTTCACTTTATGTCACAATACTTATGGCTATTCTCTCTTATTTTACAAGGTTTACATGAAGAGGGAGAATGCCGGCAGCTGGAATTCTGGGCTGGAAAAAGAGCAAATATTAGAGACCTATTCTGCGCAACTCCAAAAGTCCTGAAACTCCACGGAGCGTCTTAAAATAAATAAAGAAAAATCCTCGCCAAAGATGAAGGCCAGGTGGCCCACACCCTGCTCAAGAGGGTGGGGGGCGCCCCCCTAGGGCGCGCCCCCTGGTGGCTCTCCGACGTCCATCTTCTCCTATATGAAGTCTTTCGATGAGAAAAAAATAGGAGGGAACTTTTCGGGACGAAACTCCGCCGCCACGAGGCGGAACCTTGGCAGATCCAATCTAGAGCTCCGGGAGAGCTGTTCTCCAGGGGATACTTCCCTCCCGGAGGGGGAAATCATCACCATCGTCATCACCGATGCTCCTCTCATCAGGAGAGGGCAATCTCCATCAACATCTTCCCCAGCACCATCTCATCTCCAAACCCTAGTTCATCTCTTGTATCCAATTCTTGTCTCAAAGTCCGGGATTGGTGCTAGTAGGTTGCTAGTAGTGTTGATTACTCCTTGTAGTTGATGCTAGTTGGTTTATTTGGTGGAGGATCATATGTTCAGATCCTATACGCATATTATTACCCCTCTGATTATGAACATGAATATGCTTTGTGAGTAATTACGTTTGTTCCTGAGGACAAGGGAGAAGTCTTGCTATTAGTAGTCATGTGAATTTGGTATTCGTTTGATATTTTGATAAGATGTATGTTGTCTAGCCTCTAGTGGTGTTATGTGAATGTCGACTACAAAACACTTCACCATTATTTGGGCCTAGAGGAAGGCATTGGGAAGTAATAAGTAGATGATGGGTTGCTAGAGTGACAAAAGCTTAAACCCTAGTTTATGTGTTGCTTCGTAAGGGCCTGATTTGGATCCATATGTTTCATGCTATGGTTAGGTTTACCTTAATACTTTTGTTGTAGTTGCGGATGCTTGCAATAGAGGTTAGTCATAAGTGGGATGCTTGTTCAAGTAAGAACAGCACCCAAGCACCGGTCCACCCACATATCAAATTATCAAAGTATTGAACGTGAATCATATGAACGTGATGAAAACTAGCTTGGCGATATTCCCATGTGTCCTTGGGAGCGTTTTTCCTATTATAAGAGTTTGTTTCGGCTTGTCCTTTGCTACAAAAAGGATTGGGCCACCTTGCTGCACTTGATTTACTTTTGTTACTTGTTGCTCGTTACAGTTTATCTTATCACAAAACTATCTGTTACCACTTGTTTCAGTACTTGCAGAGAATACCTTGCTGAAAACCGCTTATCCTTTCCTTCTGCTCCTCGTTGGGTTCGACACTCTTACTTATAGAAAGGACTACGATAGATCCCCTATACTTGTGGGTCATCAGTGGGTTGCCATACATCATTTCCCTCGACTTCGATCCGATCACCATCACCCGAAACTTCTTGCAGGTATGTACTGGGTCGGCATGAACTCCCACTAGATGGCTGCCGTCAGAGCAGACGGGAAAAAGTTGGTGCTCGTGAACTTCCAGACCTCCCATGAGATTATCCTTCCCCCGTTGGATGATATAGAGTTTTACCGTCGTGGTTCAAGTCATCTAGATTACGTCATCAGTTGGAGACACCTTGTTTTGCAGAAGATTGTAATCTGCCAAGTGCCCACACGACATGTGGATTACGCAGACTTCAAGCTAATTGCCTTCTTTGACAAGGGACTCGCCTATCTTTCCGCCGGTGCCTTCTTTAGCTGGAGACAGCTCAGCTCGTAGTGGATCATCTTCAAAGCTGATACACACTTCTGTGATGCTATACTGAACACAATGGCATCATCTACGCGATCGACAAAGAAGATGGCACCACGTATTGCTGGGACGGTGCGTGTAAGTTGTTTTCGTCTGATGTTAATGATGACGCCATGACACTGTTTGAACTTTTTGTGATGATTGACATATCCCTATTTGAGCAGAATTTGAGTAGAACTATGGAAATGTATTAGAGACGCCGTAAATCAACTATATTTGGAATGAGTTAATTCATGCGATTGTCACCATGTCATTACAACCAATTTGTACCCCTGAATAATCAAACTGTTAGGAAGATTTTGATATTTTCCTTATTTTATAGTAATCTATATACTACTAAATATGAGTGTGTATCAATGGCCATGTTAGTTTCCTCATTTTCATGATGTAGAAACATGCATCACACTATTGGTTTCATCTAACCATACATTAGGGAAGTAAATGTGCATATGGAGAACTCTATATTTGGAAGTAGTGAAATCCTGTAATGCTTACCATGTGTACAAACCTATGTTCTCCCTTCAGTAATCAATGGCTAGAATAATATGCTCACAACTTTTTTGCCCATAGAACATGAGTATATAACATTGCATGGTCTATTAGTTTCCTCGAAGAATTTGTTTGTGAGGACAGAACATGATTACATAACATGCATGACATGGTAGTTTCCTGTGAAGAATCAATTGTGAGATAACATGAGTATAACCATGCATGGCACTTCTATATTTTTGAACCCAGTATACATTTCCCCGTATTTTCCTCCCAGTTCCAACAAGGACATATCAATGCTGTTTATTGCATTATCCTACTCATACTCTGAACAATGCTGATCTTACATTAACAATGCATGTCCTTTTTGATATGATGCAGTGTCCCTACAGTTACTACCCTTTGTAATCACACCACCTTCGCCAAAAACAGGGAAGCACAACTGGTTCCTTGCTCGATCAGATGACAGCAAAAGACTGATGATCATTCAGACACATGAGCTGGAAAAGTTATATTGCAAAAACCCGACTGTATGCAAGCACCGTGAAATACGTGAGTATCCGGACAGTGGCTCTTACGTCTATGAGCAAGATACCAGCTTGTTGGGGCCTTCAGGATTTTTGAGTTGGAGGCGGGTAAACAGCCTTGGTTCACACTCTTTGTTTCTCGGACTCAATTATCCGATTAACCAGGAGATCACCATTGGCAAGGACCATGATGGCAGAGAGGCTCTATTTGCTATGGAAAACTGTGTCTACAGGGCGAGCCCTACGAGTTCGGGAGCAAACTCCCCTGATTGTCAATGATACATCCTGCAACCAAAAGAAGGTGAGAATGACAAAGGCATATGGATTAACTTAGATCCTTGGATGTGTCGAGTCCGACAGGCAGTGTTGTGGTTCAAGCCTTTAGGTTGATAGGTAATTGGGCTATTGCATCGAAAGGGTGGAGTACTGTTGTCTCCGGATCACTGGTGGCTGAACCGGGGCTGCAAATTATGATGGTGTTGGATCATCCCTATTTGAATGACTTGTTGTCTTTGCTGCTTGTTCTGGATGGGTAGTTCTCTCTTTTGTTATGCATATTCCTTATCATTTGGTCATCCTCGTCTATGTCACTCTTACTATGTAATAGTTGCCTCTATTTAGAATGTCATTCTTGTCTGGATCACGAGAGTTTGAGCGCTGCAGATGGGTGCATTTTGGTGGTGTAGCAAGACTTCTTATGAACTATCATGTCATGTTGTTTATGTCAGTAGTAGTCACTAGTCAGTGTTTGAATGTTGTATATATTGTTGTTTCGAACTGTTTATTGGCTCGAACTACTGGTGGGCTAAATAAGGGTATCACCATTCTCCAGTGTTCAGAGTATATCTCCTTTTTTCAACTTATAATTTGAGCTTAGTGTCTTTTCGATGATGTACACTTGTTTGGGCCAGTGAGGTGTCATTGAATATGGGCCGAGTAGTAACGCAATGCCAAATAGGCCAATTATGACTCTCAGGCTGGGCTCTCAAAAGATCCTAAAAAAGGTCGGGCTCTCAAAAAAAGAAAGAATAGGGACTCTTAGGCCGACATGTGGGCGCCACCGGTGTTTTCGTGCGCTTGCGCGTGTTCGAAATTCATGCTACCTTTTCATCCCCAATCTCCCGCCCCTCCCCCACCTCTGGAATCTCAATTCCTACTCGAGTTCCGCCAAATCCCCCTCCTGTGCTCCCTATACTCAAGCGCACTATCATGTCGCCGGTCAACGTGGATCTCCAAGCCGGAGATCCTGAGGTCCGTCCTGCCTTCGGGCACTGTGTGTTGTCGCTCAACAGTGGCATGGCGGCGCTTGACGACCAGTTTGCCGGCAAAGTGCTGATGGTAACCATCAACAGTGATTGGCCTCTCATCTTGCCGGACGACCTTGTCAAAGCTCTTAGCATTGCGCACGACATCCAAATAAGTGACTTGCTCGTCAAAGTCTATCCGCCACCGGCTGATTTATTCGTCAGGTTCCGGACAACTTTCGACTGCAGTCGTGTGTTCGAATCTTGCCGGCGTTTGTTCTGTGATGGTGCACTGGTGAGATTTGATTGGTGGCACCCAGGATGGGGCTCGGTGCTCTCTGAGCTTGAGTTTTTAACAAATCTTACCTTCCACAGCATGCCTCGACGTGCTTGGAACAACGAGTCCATGAATGAGCTTATCAACGACCTTGGAGGTGAGCTCGTAAGTATGTTTGTTCCTCCAGACAGCTGGGCTCTAACGGTTATGGCATAGATGAAGAAGCCGTCCACCATACTGAAGGTGATTGGTGTTGAGATACCGGTGCAGGTACCGGGGTTGTACTAGTCGTCGCCACCAAGGCCGCCGCGGACCACCTTAGGGTTGTACCTGTATCGAGTGTTCGTGCATGTCGAAGAAGTGGTCGATCCATCAATCGAAGTCCTGCCGCTGCCGTTGGTGCCCGAGTCTGTCAACGACGTCCATTACAGGAGTCAACGTTAGACTTTCCCCATGTTGCTCGGAATGATGGATGGCACAGGGCCTACTCCATCGCACGGTGGAGGCCACTACTTCTTTGGGAGAAGAGGGAGGGCTGGCTGCCTGGATGTGCTCTAATTTGAGGTAACAATTGAATCTTGTCAGAAACTATACTAGTTGAATCCGAGCTATGGGTGTGAAGCACTGATGTGCCAGTACATTTGATTGTGACCTGTTCTATTTTTTTACCTGAACTTTTTTAGAAAGGGCTACACGTCAACTTAATGTTCTAGAAGAACTTATATATTGTGTTGTCTATCTGTTTTCTTTGCACAATATTCAAGATATTTCCCCGTCATTGATAAAGATGATGAACCATTATGCATGAGTTCGTTGGTTTCAACATAGCCCTACCCATAGCGATCCACTGCTTCCACCCTGATTGTGCTAACCGCGTGAAATTTCTGTATGCAAGTTCAGTGTGCTATGATGTTCTATATGATTGTGTCAACTATATAAGTTTTTACTGAGCATCATCAATGCATATGGACGAAAGATGTACTTACGAGCATCGACCGACGGGTCTCTCTCTCTCTCTTGCTCTCACAAACACACAAACACACACACACACAACTGGGACCCGTTGAATTATTTCTTCACTTGTGACAGCTTTTAATTAGGTTGCACTGTACTCTAACTTTTTTCTTAAGTTATTAATTGAGCTTAGTGACTTCAAAAAGTTGTACAAAAGCCTTGTTTGGGCCTTTCCGGCGTCGCTGAATGTGGGCTGAGTAGCCATGTAAGGTTGTACTGTACTACAAGGCCTTCTTTTAACATCAGCAATGCAACTGGGCCAACAGTTGTACACAATCTGGGTGAACTTGTTATTCTCCGCCCCGCTGGGCTGCAAATCTTTCCTAGGAGGGATGCATTGGGCTTAACAAGAAAATGAGCTTTAAGAAATAATAAATGGGATGTAATTATAAAAACTAGGCAGTAACTATAAAAAAATGCACCAAACACGTAATTAGTTTATAAAATATTACTTTTGGATTTTGAAAATTTTAATTTCATTAATTGTTGCACGCGTAATGTTTTGTTGGATTTTTACGTAATACAAATTTATATTGAAATTGTATTTAATCTGACTAGAAATTTCGGGATAAAAATATTTTGGATCCCATCAAAATGTGGGAAATTTTATTGAATTCTGTTTTGAACGGTTGGTTGAAATTATTAATCATTGTCCTAGCTGGAAAATGGGATGTACTTTTAACAAATTGTAAATGGGCTGTAGTAAATTCCATTAGAATTCAAAAATGGGCTGTACATTCTTACAAATTGCAAATGGGCTATAAGTTCTATGCCACACACTTGTGGGCCTACTAAGTTGCCGCGTCCCCAAAAAAATAAGTTGACGCGTATGCAAGGCTTTGTCAACTTATAGTCAACACACGGTTCAAGCAGCAGTGTCCGTTGGATGTCCATCCAACGGATGTCGTGCTTCTTCTTCAATCTCGGATATTCTAGCTTTAGCCGCCCAAAAAATGATTCCTTCCCCTGACATCCGGGGCACACCGTTTTGGAGGCTGACCTATGGGCCTACTAAGTTGACGCGTACCAACGGCTTTGTAAACATAGTCAATATAAACGATTCTAGCTGCAGTGACTGTACGATGTCCATCCAACGGCCATCGTGATTCTTCAACCTCTGGTGTTCTTGCTCCAGCCACTCAAAGCAGCGCTGGTCGTGCCGCCTACTCCTGTTTCGTGGTCGGCTGTGCTGCCGCGGAGGCCTCACCGCCCCTACCACTCCCACCGCTGGCCAGGCCCTGCGGCGATGACATCCTCACACCGCAGCCGAACCAGTGAACCCTCATACTCCTCTCCGCATGGGCATCCACCATGTCTTCCCCAGCTCCGCGTCGTCCCCTTCCTAGGCCTTGCCGTCGTCCACCACCTTGGTGCTCTCGGCGCAGCATGGTCAATGTGGTCAACGACCGACTTCCGTCGGAAGAGTACTATACGTGGAGAGGCTGGCAGTTGGGTCCACGGTCGCAGCAAGGAAGTGCCTCCTTATTACGGGGAAAATAATTATTCCTCCACCTGACAGCAGGGACCCACCGGACGGGCCATCGTATTCGCAAAAAAACATTTCCCCCTAACTGCTGGGACCCACCAGCTACATCTTCGCACGCAAGGAAGTGCGTCCATATTACGGGCAAAAAATGATTCGCCCCCTGACTGTTGGGACCCACCAGCTACATCTTCGCACGCAAGAAAGTGCATGACAGTCAGGACCCACCTGGTCGATGGGTATGTAGTGTTGTCATTCTGGTCACGGACGTGTACGTACATACTGGTCGATGTAGAGGCGCGCACGTGTCATAGTAGAGGCGTGCACGTAGCTTGTACACGTACGTACAGCGGCCAGGGTGCAAGAAAGAAAATACGGCCATGTACGTACATACGGGCGGGGTCTCGAATGCCTACTCACGCATACGTACGGCCAGGGCTCGTGTACATGGCAGGGTCGGAACGGAGAAGCTGCGCCGTCGTTGTGCTCATGGGGAGGCAACGGAATGCGTCGTGTTCATCAGGAGGCACCGGGAATACGTCCTGTTCATCAGGAGCCAACCTGCTTGGACGGAACAGCCGATGGAAACGAGGCCTGGCGTACCGTAAAGCGGAGGAAACGACCTTGTGTTCGACCGGCCATGGTCGAAACGGAATCCTGTTCATCGGGAGGGGTCTGGCGTACCGCAAAACGGACGAAACGGACCTCCTACGGTCAAAACGGGGTCCTGTGGATTGGGAGGGGTGTGGCGTACCACAAAACAGAGGAAACAAACTTGTGTTGGAGCGCTACGGTCGAAATGGGGGTCCTGTTCATCGGGAGGGGTGTGGTGTACCACAAAACGGTACTCCACGAGATACTATTCATCTCCACCATCGACTGCCTCCACGGGCTACTTTTCATCCACCATCGACCTCCTCCGGCCTCCACCTGCGACTGTTCATCCACGAGCTCCTGTTCATTCAGCCTCCACCGCACGCTCCTCCACCGGCTACTGTTCAACCAGCCCTCTCCACAGGGTCCTGTTCAACCACCCCTCCATGGGCTACTGTTCATCTAGCCCTCCACCGACTACTGTTCAACCAGCCCTCCATGGGGTCGTCTGTTCATCCAGCCCTCCACGGGGTCCTGTTCATCCACCGGCTCGATCGATCGAGGTACTGTTCATCCAGCGGCAACGACCTCTACTACCACGGGATCCTGTTCATCCAACCCCCCACCGGGAACTGTTCATCCAAACCCCTCCAACAACACTCACTGTTCATCCAGAGGCAGCATCAATTGGCTTTAGTTAGCAGCAGTAGCGAAGGAATCACTCGGGTTCGGTTAACAGCAAGGGATCGATCGATCGCTCGGGTTCAGTAACGCGTAGCTTGCAGTGCAATCGCTCGGGTTCAGTTAGGCGAACGCCTCGATCGGGTTCAGTTAGAGCCCAACGCTCGCACCCACACGCGTACGTGTATGAGAGACACGCGCATCGCTCGGCCCCCGACCACCCACCGTAACCAGGAACTCCCCGATATTTTCCTCGCCCTCGCTTCTACCACGGTTTTTCCATCATGGACGGCCCAAAGAATGTCATGCAGCTGCGTCTCCGTCCCACCCAAGACGAAAAGCCCATTTTTTGTCATGATTTTTTATCATAGAAGTAGGCCCCACCACATCTATGATGATACCGGATTTTGTCACAATTATCGTCATAGGAAATGTCATAAGCATGACAGAAAAAAATTTGTTCGACCCAAAATGTCATGGATGTGTCTTTTTTTGTAGTGATTGCCTATTCAATACAAAAAATTCAAAGTGCTCAGTGTTCGTCTTGACCAAACTATGGGCAAACGCATCTTCGGATAACAATGGGAACTATATAGGACCTATCCGACATCAAGCTAATATATTACGATGACTTCTCAAGACCCTCTCTCAAGGGCCCGTCCGCCAATCACTATCTCCTCTAATGTGCATCTCGGGTTTTAGGCCGACACACACACCTTCAGGGCTATTGGCTATACATCTCGTTAGTAAATAAATTGCATCAATCGGAAATAAAATCCACAAACAATCAGCCCAAGCCCGAGGTGGTTCATCACCTCGGATGCAGTCCGGCATAAAGCCCGAATACAAATGGTTGGCGCCAAAGATGGCATTTCCGGCATTAAGCTCGGCTAAACTCCTTTGACTTTTTCAAGACCGAGGTAGTCTATGACACCTCGGATACAGTCCGGCATTGGAGCTCGAATACAGTTCAGCGTTGGAGCTTGGATGCAATCCGCTATTGCAGCTCGGCTGCAAAAAGACACTTTGAATGCAGTTTGTTGTCGAAACTTGGATAGAGTCCGACGTTGGAGCTCGTACGTGAGAGGACACCGCCACATGGGAAACACTTCAAACCCTAGGTGTAGCGTAAAAATAACAAGGCATTGATAAAGGCCGAAAACTTAAAGGGGCTCCTCGGATACCGAATGTGTAAACTCTTCGGATTCACTTCGACGATCCTCAAGATCAAAGATGAGAACATTTGTTGAACCAGTTTTCAAGACTGGCGACCAAAGATGAAGAACAGTTCGGAAGAATCGAGGAGCATCCCCAACTTGAATACCGATTCAGGGGGCTACTGACGGCGTCCTGGATTAGGGGGTACTCACCACGTCGTCCCCCGATCAGGTGGATCGGGCCGAGCACCCCCATGGTGGTTCACTCATGGGCCACTTCGGGCATCCCATGCCGCATACAAGGAGGTTTCCACAAGACTTGGCACACAAGCCGAGGACTCTCCTAAACCCTAGGCCTCTGGTGTGTTATATAAACTGAGGCCAGGCTAGTCAATAGACAACATCGAATATTCATTAGAACAATCTCGTGGTAGATACATGTACTTTGTACTACACCATTATCAATACAATCAAAAGCAGGATGTAGGGTATTATCTCTCCGAGAGAGGCCGAACATGGGCAAAACCCTGTGTCCCTGTTACCATTGCTCCAAGACGCCTAGCTTAGGACCGCTACTACAAGATATGTCGGATATAGAGCCGATAGTAGCCTTCTGTGAGGGGTACTTTCGCATTCTATCGATGACGGACTTCTCGGGGCAGATGTTTTACCTTCAACCCCAGATGGTCAACGACGACATGTCCGCCTACGGGGCGGCGGCGGTGTACGTCCGGGAAGCCGACGGCTTCCCGCACCTCCCCCTTGTTGAGTCAGCCAATAAGTGGAAGAGGACATTCTTCTACGTGTAGAACATCAACCTAGTCGTGGACTGCATTAACATGTCCTTCTTCAGCAACACCCTGCTGGGTGCGAAGCTGAATTGGGACCACGGCCCGAAGACGTCGATGCGAGAGATCACCGCCATCTACAAACGACTGAAGCAGATGATGGCCTCAAGAGCGGCTTGTCGCGATGGACTTCATGGCGCGTTCGTCGGTCGCCGGGTGCAGCCGCTTCAGAACTGGCCGCACCGGATCTGCGACATGAGCGACCGGTGTGACCCCTGCCGGAAGTTGACCATTGAGCTAGAGCCGGCCGAGATCGCCTGCCACATCAATAACATCAACATCACCAACATCGATGAGGAGGATTGGTTTTGGGCAGGGAGCCCCACTGTCAGAACTTCCCAGCATCGGTGGTATGCTTCTGCCTGGTAGCTCTTTCTCTCTTCCTTCTTTCTATCCTTCACCTTATGCCTATTGGAAATATGCCCTAGAGGCAATAACAAATTGGTTATTATCATATTTCCTTATTCATGATAAAGGTTTATTATTCATGCTAGAAGTATATTGATCGGAAACTTATATACATGTGTGAATACATAAACAACATCGTGTCCCTAGTAGGCCTCTACTAGACTAGCTCGTTGATCAAAGATGGTTAAGGTTTCCTAACCATAGACATGAGTCGCCATTTGATAATGGGATCACATCATTAGGAGAACGATGTGATGGACAGACCCAACCATAAGCTTGGCAACAGATCATATAGCTTTCTTCATGTCAAGTATTTTCCTTAGACCATGAGACCATGCCACTCCCGAATAAAGGATTAATACCTTATCTGCTATCAAACGTCGTTTCGTAATTGGTTGATCATAAAGGTGCTCTACAGGTATCTCTGAAGGTATCTATTAGGTTGCATGGATCGAGACATGGATTTGTCGCTCCGTGTGATAGAGAGATATCTCTGGGCCCTCTCGGTAATACAACACCACAAGAAGCTTCATGTGGATAATGAGTTTAGTCACGGGATCTTGCATTACGAAACGAGTAAAGAGACTTGCCGGTAATGAGATTGAACTAGGTATGGAGATACCGACGATCGAATCTCAGGCAAGTAACATATCGCAGGACAAAGGGGATTGCATACAGGATTATCTGAATCCTCGACATCGTGGTTCAACTGATAATGATCATCGCGGAATATGTAGGAATCAATATGGGCATCCTGGTCCCGCTATTGGTTATTAACCGGAGAGGTGTCTCGGTCATGTCTACATGATTCCCGAACCCGTATGGTCGCACGCTTAACGTTCGGTGGCACTAGGGTAATGTTGAGCTACTAATAGTGGAAAGTACGAAAGTAGTTCAGAGTCTCCATGGGATCTAGGACATCACAAGGAGCTTCGGAATGGTCCAGGGTAAAGATTCATATATGGAAAGTTATATTCAGGGTTCCGGAAAAGTTCGGGAATTTTTGGTAGAGTACCAGGAAGGTTCTAGAACGTTTTGGGGGTTCCGTCGTGGGGCCCAACAACCCAGGAAGGGCCCACATGGACCGAGGGGTGGGACTACAACCCACATGGGCTAGCTGCATCATTCCCCAATGCACATGTCATAAGCTCTTATCTCTAGATTTAAAGGGTCAAATCTAGAGATAAGATGTTATCTCCAAGTTTAAAGGGATTTCTACCATGTGGTCGGCCCTAGGAGGGTTTTGGACTCCCTCCCCTGCCCCCTATCCTATATATTCTAAGACGCACCTACCTCTTTGCCTCCTGCTGTCACAAACATTTTGTAGGAGTTCGCTGACGTCTTTCCACAAGATGTGCCACCGGGATTACCACCTATTCGAGGGATTGAGTAGCAGATTGACTTAATTCCCTATGCATCACTGCCCAACCGTGTGCCTTACCGTACCAATCCATAGGAGACGAAGGAGATTATGCATCAAGTACAAGAGCTGCTCGACAAAGGTTATATACGCGAATCCCTTAGTCCTCGTGTTGTTCCTATTATTCTAGTGCCAAAAAAGGATGGTGCGTATGTGTGTTGATTGTAGATCCATTAATAATATTACTATTCGTTATCGTCATCCTATTCCTAGGCTAGATGATATGCTTGATGAGTTAAGTGGATCTACAGTATTCTCCAAAGTTGATTTGTGTAGTGGATACCATCAAATTCGTATGAAATATTGGTCGATGAATGGAAAACAACATTTAAAACTAAGTTTGGCCTATATGAGTGGTTAGTCATGCCTTTTGGGTTAACTAATGCACCTAGTACTTTCATGAGTTTGATGAACGAAGTTTTACGTTCTTTCATTGTATGATTTCTGGTAGTCTATTTTGATAATATATTTATTTATAGCAGATCTTTGGAGGAACATATGGAACATTTATGTGCTGCTTTTATTGCTCTACGTGATGCACGTTTGTTTGGTAACCTTGGGAAGTGCACCTTTTGCACTGACGGAGTGTCTTTTCTTGTCTATGTTGTTACTCCATAGGGAATTGAAGTTGATAAAGCCAAGATTGAAGCTATTGAGAGTTAGCCGCAGCCCAAAATTGTCACACAAGTGAGGAGTTTTCTTGGACTCCTTGGTCTCTATAGGCATTTTGTGAGAGATTTCAGCACCGTTGTTGCACCTCTCAATGAGCTTAAAAAGAAGTATGTGCCTTTTGTTTGGGGTACCACATAGGAAGAAGCCTTCACGGTATCGAAAGATAAGTTAACACATGCTCCTTTACTCCAACTTCCTGATTTTAATAAGACTTTTGAGCTTGAATGTGATGCTAGTGGAATTGGATTAGGAGGTGTGTTATTACAAGAAGGTAAACCTGTTGCATACTTCTCCGAAAAATTAAGTGGGCCTAGTCTGAATTATTCTATTCATGATAAGGAATTATATGCTCTTGTTTGGACTTTGGAAACATGGCAAGAATATCTTGTCGGGGACGAGAGATGGTCTTTTCCTACCAATCTATCCCCATGCGTGTAGTACTTTGTTTCGACGACCAATAGATTTTTGCAATAAGTATGTGAGTTCTTTATGACTAATGTTGAGTCCATGGATTATACACACTCTCACCCTTCCACCATTGCTAGCCTCTCTAGTACCGCACAACTTTTGCCAGTACCATAAACCCACCATATACTTCCTCAAAACAGCCACCATACCTACCTATTATGGCATTTCCATAGCCATTCCGAGATATATTGACATGCAACTTTCCACCATTCCGTTTATTATGACACCCATCATCATTGTCATATTTCTTTGCATGATCATGTAGTTGAAATCGTATTTGTGGCAAAGCCACCTTTCATCTTTTTTACATGTCGCTCTTGAGTCATTGCACATCCTCGTACACCACCGAAGGCATTCATATAGAGTCATATTTTGTTCTAGTATCGAATTGTAATTCTTGAATTGTAAGTAAATAAAAGTGTGATGATCTTCATTAATAGAGCATTGTCCCATGCAAGGAAATAAAAAAAGAGAAAGGCCAAAAAAGAGAAAAAATGAGAGAAAAAGAGAGAAGTAGCACCATGATCTTCATGATAGAGAGTCTCCTATGTTATCACTTCCATATACTAGTGGAAATTGTTCATTATAAAACTTGGCTTGTATATTCCTACGACGGGCTTCCTCAAATTGCCGTAGGTCTTCATGAGCAAGCAAGTTGGATGAACACCCACATACTTTTCTTTTGATCTTTCATAAACTTATCGCTCTAGTGCATCCATTGCATGGTAATCCCTACTCACTCACATTGATATCTATTGATGGGCATCTTGAAAGTGCAACTATCCCCGGGCATTTTGGTAATTCCTAACAACATATAGCTCATTGAGCTAATGCTACTTGAAGATAAATATTTCAGGAAAAGCTGAATGATTGGCATGGCATGGATTAGAAAGTGGACCACTCAAAATGCTAAGGACAAAAGAATTGGCTCAAGCTGAAAGCACAAGACTCTACATTTCATTTTTAGTGATCCAAGATCATATTGAGTCCATAGGAAAATCCAATACTATTAAGAGGGGATGAGGTGTTGCTTAATGAGGTTCTTGCTAAAAGTGCTTAGTGATATGCTCCACAACCCTCAACCACTTTCTCATATCCAAATATATCCCAAACCAAAAGTCAAACTCGGCCCCACCGATTTGATCTATCCGGCGCCACCGAGTTCACTTGACATAGCCACTGCCACAAACCCTAGTCTTTTCGGTCCCACCGATAGGGATCTCGGTCTCACTGAGATGGGATTGTAATCTCTCTGTTTTCCTTCGTAATGTTTCGGTCCAACCGAGATGAGCGACCGGTCCCACCGAGATTGCAATGCAAACTCTCTATTTCCCTTTCGTAACGTTTCGGTTCTACCGAGAGAGCGAATCGGTCCCACCGAGATTGCCTGACCAACTCTCTGGTTAGTCTATTACCAAAATCGGTCTCACCGAGTTTGTGTAATCAGTCTCACCGAGATTACGTTATGCCCTAACCCTAATAATATTGGTCCCACCGAGTTGATATGTCGGTCCCACCGAAAACCCTAACGGTCACATTATGAACTAAATCGGTCTAACCGATTTGTTTGATTCGGTCCCACCGAGTTTGGTGATTTGTGTGTAATGGTTAGATTTTGTGTGGAGGCTATATATACCCCTCCACCCACTCTTCATTCGTGGAGAGAGCCATCAGAACATGCCTACACTTCCAACATACATTTTCTGAGAGAGAACCACCTACACTTGTGTTGAGGTCAAGATACTTCATTCCAACCACATAAATCTTGATCTCTAGCCTTCCCCAAGTTGCTTTGCACTCAAATAATCTTTCCACCAAATCCTATCCTATGAGAGAGAGTTGAGTGTTGGGGAGACTATCATTTTAAGCACAAGAGCAAGGAGTTCATCATCAACACACCATTTGTTACCTCTTGGAGAGTGGTGTCTCCTAGATTGGTTAGGTGTCACTTAGGAGCCTCCGTCAAGATTGTGGAGTTGAACAAAGGAGTTTGTACGGGCAAGGAGATCGCCTACTTCATGAAGATCTACCCTAGTGAGGCAAGTCCTTCTTGGGCGCTGGCCATGGTGGAATATACAAGGTTGCTTCTTCGTGGACCCTTTGTGGGTGGAGCCCTCCGTGGACTCGTGCAACCGTTACCCTTCGTGGGTTGAAGTCTCCATCAACGTGGATGTATGTTAGCACCACCTACTGGAAGCACGCCAAAAATCTCCGTGTCTACATTGCGTTTGCTCCCTCCAAACTCCTCCCTTTACCTTCATATGCAATTGTTTTACGTTCCGCTACTATAGTCTTAGATTTGCATGTGTAGGTTGTTTGCTTGACTTGTGCTAAGTTGCTAAAATCTGCCCCCTCTAGATTTTTATTTTTTCAACTAGTCTAATCACCCCCCTCTAGACATACTTTCGATCCTACAAGTGGTATCAGAGCTTTAGTCTCCATTTGCCTTGATTTCCATAGCTTTGGTGATCATAGCCTTGGTTTCACAACCTAGGAGAGTATGGCGTCTAGTGAGGGAAATTACCACCATAGAGGTCCTTATTTTGATGGTATTAATTTTGCTAATTGGAAGGATAAGATGAAAATGCATATTCTTGGACATAACCCCGCCGTTTGAGCTATTGTGTGTATTGGCTTGCAAGGTGAATTTTTTGATGGGAGGGAACCAAACCATGAGGCTAGCGCGGAAGAGTTGAAGATTCTGCAATACTATGCTCAAGCTTGTGATATTCTCTTCAATAGACTATGACCCGAAGAATTCAACAAAATCAGCCGTCTTGAGAATGCAAACGAAATTTGGGATACTTTGATTGATATGCACGAAGGTACCGACTCCGTCAAGGAATCCAAATTGGATGTGCTTCAAAGTCAACTTGACAAGTTCAAAATGAAGGATGGTGAAGGTGACGCTGAAATGTACTCTAGGCTTTCTCTCATCACAAATGAGATTGCCGGCTTAGGAAGTGAAGAGATGACCGATAGATTCATCATCAAGAAGATCCTAAGATCCTTGGATGGAAAATATGATACCGTGTGCACATTGATCCAAATGATGCACAATTACAAAGATCTCAAGCCAACGGAAGTCATTGGAAGGATTGTTGCTCATGAGATGTCACTCAAGGATAAGGAAGAGCTTCACAACAAGTCAAGTGGTGCTTACAAAGCCTCATGTGATGCTCCCACATCATCAGGTGAGAAACAGAACTTCAATGAAGAATTGAGCCTAATGGTGAAGAACTTCAACAAGTTCTACAAAAGTAGAAGCAAGGAAAGAAGTTCCAAGTCAAGGTCCTACAATGACAAAAGATCTTCAAGTCGTGAACATAATTGCTACAATTGTGGAAGACCCGGACACTACTCCAATGAGTGTACGACTCCCTACATAGAAGAGAAGGTTCTCCCAAAAGAAGGAGTAGGAGAGAAGAATCACCACCGAGAGAGAGAAGGAGTAGAGATGACCGTTATGAATGAAGAACATCATGGAGAAGCAAGGATTCGGAAAGGAAGGACAAATCATCAAGGGGCTACACAAAATGAAGACATCAAGCTCACGTTGGTGAATGGGTATCCGGCTCCGACTTCGACGATCACTCCGAGAGAAGTTATCACTCCGAATCTGAATATACTCAAGATGAAGGTGTTGCCGATCTAGCACTTGTGTCAACCAACTCCTACGACATATTTGAGTCACCAAATGAAGGAAGTGGAAGATGCTTCATGGCTAAAGGCCCAAAGGTATCACACCCGAGTATGTTGATTTCAATAGTGATGAAGATGACTTGCTAGGTGATGATGATTTACTTGTTGACAATTCTAGTGATGAAAACTATGATGAACTTGGTATTAATCATGCTAATCAAGACAAAACGAATGACGATGATAAGAAGGAGATTGAGCGTCTAACTAAAGAGCTAAACACTCTTAAGTTATCTCATGAAACTACCTTGGAAAATCATCGAGAGCTTTTAAAGACTCATGAGAAGCTACACTTTGAAAAGCTCAACCTTGAGCAAGAGCATGAGTTCTTAAAGGCGATCAATGATGATCTTCACAAGAAAAGTTCTTCTTACACTGCCAAGCGTTTACTTTTGTCTACTTACATGCCACAAGTTAAATCTGGCAACAAGAGTAAGAAAGATTCTTCTTCTAGTAGTAACAATAATCATGCTAAACTCAATGATGTTTCTTCTAGTAGTTCTCTTGATTCCACTAATGATTCTCTTAGCCAAGTTACACTTGAGCAAGAAAATAGCTTATTGAAGGGAATTATAGAGAAAGGTGTTTACAAGAGCCTTGCCGGAAGTAAGCAATTTGAGGAAATTGTACGCAAGCAAGGAAGACACCGGAAGAATCAAGGTGTTGGTTTTGAACGAAAGTTCAATGCCAATGGAGTTGAGTGGGAAGAAGATCAATACCCCAAGACGAAGTTTGTTCCTCAACAAGAGAAGTATGATCCTACTTCTTTCCAAGGAACACAAACTCAAGATGATCTTCCACCACAAGACCACAAGCTAAAAGGCAAGGACAAGCTTCAAGAGGAGATTGATGCATTTGAAGAAGCTTCCAAAGCCTTGGTCAAGTGGGTTCCCAAGACTACATCAAGTTCTACTTCATCAAGTACGACTACAACTCCAAGGATTCCCATCAAGATGGTGTGGATCCCGAAGAAGAAGAACTAGAGAGTTCTTGAGGGTGACTCCGCCAACACACTTCACTCATATCATTTTGGCGAGGACAAGTGCAAACAACTTCCATATCTTTCACTAGTTCAAGGAGTCACAAACCCTCTTGTTGGTAAGACAAGGGACAAGGTAACCTAATGCATTCATGGACATCATCTCATGTGAATATCACTCTATGTCTATGGATATCCTTGTTTGTTCCTTGTGGGACTAACCCGTGTAGGTATTGAAAGTGCAACTCACTCCAAAGGATTGCTCCAAAGGATCTACATCAACATTGAGCATCTACATCTTCAACACCTACATGAAGTCATCATCGACAAAACCCAAGGTTAGTTCATCCCTCTTAGGGGGATATCACATCTAGGGGAGCTTTACTCTAATCAATTGAGCTAAAGCAACTCTAATGGTGTGAACACAACAATGCTTTATGTAAAAGTGGCAACCCCACTTGTGCTTAAACGATGAGTATGACCTACGATCAAATGTTCTTATTTAACTCCTAAGTCAATATACTCATATATAGATGACCTAGTCATCGCCAAATTGCTTGATAGATGCTAGAGTGTTTGTGCATGCTTTGTCACATATTTCATTTGTCATCTTATTGTGTGAGCATGTTGGTTGCATATTTTACTCATTCAAGGACATCCATTTGTTGCTTTGATTGTTTGGCTTTTTCTCTTTTGCCAAATGGATGGACAAGAATGCCTAAGAACTTCCTCTAGCTATCTATGCTTTCCTCGTCTCAAACTCTATTCATGCTACATCACAAAGTTTGATCAAGTCAGATTCGAACCACTCTGTGTAAAGGAGCACTCGGAGTCCCCGATTCGTAATAGACTTAAACTTCCAAAACCACTTTCTGCATTACGGCATGACTAAGTCATCCATTTCGGTCACATCGAGATCACTAAGTTGATCTAGGTTTTCAATCTTGGTGCAACCGATTAGAACTTTTTGGCCACACCGAGTTGCAGTAACTGCTCACAGTTTTGCATCTCGGTGCCACCGAGTTGTTCCACTCAGTCACACTGATAGGGTCAGGTTATATATACTGACGGGTCAAATTTTGGAAAATTTTCCGAAACCTTTCACCCACGCATGACCTGCTCTACCTCCTCGGGTCTCTGGATCGTCCCCTCACCGCCAACGTCCTCCCGCCGCTGGTCTCCACCGTCGTCAATGGCAATCTGCCCCGCCGTTGCCGCCGTAGCAAGTTCAGTGCCGAAGTAGGGTATGAACTTGATCTTTGTGCTATTCCTTAACTCCGATTCGTAGCACATTGCTTTGCCATGATTCTTGCCAGGTATGAAATCATCCTGTCCAGCGAAAGCATCCTGTAGATTAGATTTGATTTGAAAATTTAGGGTTAGCTCTTCACCGAACTCATCTCGGACCGACCGAGTTGTAGAAATCGGTCTCACCGATTTGGCTTAGGCCATTGCACATGCGTTTTCGGTCTGAACGAAAATTGCAAATCGGTGTGACCGAGTTCGATTCTCTGTGAAACCCTAGCAGTCTCGGTGCCACCGAACTGTGATTAGGTCTGACCGAGTTCACTAGTTTAGGTTCCAAAAGCTGCTTCGGTATCACCGAGATTACAAATCGGTAGATCTGAAATGCTTTCTGTGAAGAACTAAAACTAAGTTTTTAAGTCATCTGTTTTGCAAAAATTCTGCACTTTGTGATGCTCATCTAGTCTACCCCATCTACAATCTATTCACAGGGTCTACTGACAGTTTGCCTGCAAGATGTCTGATCAAAGTGACAGCCAGAACAAGTCTGAGGAGCAGGTTCGTTTGAGTGAGGGCACTAGTCCCTCTAGCACTTCTAATGAGGGCAGCAGGAGCACACCAAGCAACTTGCCCAAGGCAGCCACCAGAACAAGGAAGAAGAAGACCTCAGATTCTGAGGATGAGGATTATGTGGCTGTTAAGGAAGAAGTCAGCTCCTAGGAAAAGGTGCTGAAGAAAGAGTATAGCTCAGCTGCTACAACAAAGCCAGGGATGCACAAGAAGGCTCGAGCAAAGAGGATTCCCATGTCAAAGGCCAGAGCCTCAACTGCTGAAACTTCCAAGCCAACTGAAGAGGCAGTTGGAGAAGGAAAGAAAAGGAAGGAAAGGGTCAAGAAGACCACTGCCAGAGTGCTTGGTAGATCCTCCATTATGAGAGATTCAGAATAAGAAGAAGAGGAAGAGGATGCTGCACCAGCTCCTAAGGCTCAGAAGCTCATGGGAGATGCAATTAAATCAGGGGCTGCAACATCTAAGCCCAAGTCTGCTCCCAAAGCTCAAACTCAGAAATCCCCAAAGCCCAAGAGAAACACCAGGAGTATACCTGCTGAGGAAAAGAACAAGGCCCCAGTGCTTGAAGCTGAAGAAGAGGATGATGAATCCCATGTTTTGCGGAAGTTGAAGCCCAAAATTCCTGACCATAATGATGCTCATCCAGTCGCTAAGGACATGCACATCAGGAAAGATGCATGATTGAGGTTATGGAGACAGTCTAACCCATATGCTGTCAGGAGGAGAACTGTTGTGGATTATGGGTTCCATACAATGGAACAACAAGATTTCTATGAAACCATTCTACTTGACAAGAAGCCCATAGTGTGTGACATGAAATGGGTGGATTGGGAGTTCATCTGGGAAAATGAAGACCACTTCCCTGGAGTGTATGACAGCTTTAAGGCATGTGGAGTTGATGAATTCGTTGGACAAAAGCTCACCAAGTGGAATGATGAGTTGATCATGCAGTTCTACTCCACTGCCCACTTCTATCCAGATGGGAGGATAGTTTGGATGTCTGAGGGTACCAGGTACCAGGTCCCACAGTTGATGAATGGGCTAAGCTGATCAATGCCCCTGCAAAGCATGAAGATGACTTGGATGTATATGCCAAGAAGAAGAAAGACCACAACTCCATGGCAAACATGTACAAGGAGATCCCCGACAAGGCTTTGGAAACTCACAAGCTTGGATCTGTGCATTTCTTGTTGTCTGGTCTGCCTACGATCAACTGGATCTTGAGGCACACTCTGCTACCCAAGTCAGGAGATCACAAGATGATCAGAGGGCATTCTATCAATCTGCTCCAACTGTTTGATGTCCCTCAGAAGTTCAAGGTTATGAGCTTAATGGTAGAAACAATCAAGAGGACTGCTGCTGACCAGAAGAGAAGTTGTGGGTATGCTCCACACATTCAGGAGCTCATCAACTCTAAGATGGGAACATGAACTTATTTTCTAGACAAGGAGCATCTACCCATATATCCTGATTTTGAAGACAATACCGTTGTGATGACTGAGGAAGATCCATCATCTGTGCAAGCACATGAGAAGAGAGAGAAGGCAAGGGTAGAGAAAGCTGCAAGGATGCCAACTGCTGAAGAGGCATCTCAAGTATTCCTGAAGAGCAAGCAAGATCAGCTTGGATATCTGATTCAAGCTACACTGAGGATTGAGAAGGGCTTGGCCACCCTGACTCAGAATCAGGAGAGCCTGGAGAGGATTGTGGAAACAAAATTCTATGATCTTGATCTGAAGGTGACTGAGATTCAGACTGCAGTTGAGCAGCTTCAGGAGGAAGCAGAGGAGAGGAGAGGAAAAGCAACCACTGATGCTTTCAAGTGTGTGCCACGAGGTCCAAGGTCTGCTGCAGTGCCAGTCTCAGATGCTAGAGCTTCAGTGTCAGCACCAGCAGCTACAGCTCCAGTGCCACCTCCAGCACCCACTCCAGCAGCTCCAACTACTTCATCGGAAGCCTTCGTCCTTGGAGTTCTATCCACACCTCCTCCCGAAGACCAAGCCTAAGAGACGTATAGCACTATGCATTTTCAAACTTTTTGGTAACTTGTTGCCAAAGGGGGAGAAAAATGTATAGATCATAGGCTTCGAGAGAGAGTGTCTTGTTTTTTTATCTCTCTTGCTATTTTGGTTGAACTACTTTTATTGTGTGCTTGTGTGAGATACCTTATGTCCTTGTGAGATACTTATATGATCATGTGGTTGATCATATGCTACATTAATGTTTGGTTGAATGATGCTATCCTTTATATTCCATATATGATCATTCACTTGCTTGGTGATGAGTGCATGCTTTTAATTTCTATCATTTTGAGCGCTCCACCAAGATGTATGTGACATGGAAGAGTAACCCATGATCCTAATCGATTGTGCATTTGCATTCAAAAGCAAATTTTAAATAATGCACAAATTTAGGGGGAGCTCTTGCTTATCACATACTTCTCAAAGCGACGATGTTTTTAAATCTTATAATCATTTGTCAAAGCATTGATCTATATGTTGTCATCAATTACCAAAAAGGGGGAGATTGAAAGTGCAACTATCCCCGGGTGGTTTTGGTAATTCCTAACAACATATAGCTCATTGAGCTAATGCTACTTGAAGATAAATATTTCAGGAAAAGCTCAATGATTGGCATGGCATGGATTAGAAAGTGGACCCCTCAAAATGCTAAGGACAAAAGAATTGGCTCAAGCTCAAAGCACAAGACTCTACATTTCATTTTTAGTGATCCAAGATCACATTGAGTCCATAGGAAAAGCCAATACTATTAAGAGGGGATGAGGTGTTGCTTAATGAGGTTCTTGCTCAAAGTGCTTAGTGATATGCTCCACAACCCTCAACCACTTTCTCATATCCAAATATATCCCAAACCAAAATTCAAACTCGGCCCCACCGATTTGATCTATCCGGCACCACCGAGTTCACTTGACATAGCCACTGCCACAAACCCTAGTCTTTTCGGTCCCACCGATAGGGATCTCGGTCTCACCGAGATGGGATTGTAATCTCTCTGTTTTCCTTTGTAACATTTCGGTCCAACCGAGATGAGCGATCGGTCCCACTGAGATTGCAATGCAAACTCTCTGTTTCCCTTTCGTAACGTTTCGGTTCTACCGAGAGAGCGAATCGGTCCCACCGAGATTGCCTGACCAACTCTCTGGTTAGTCTATTACCAAAATCGGTCTCACCGAGTTTGTGTAATCAGTCTCACCGAGATTACGTTATGCCCTAACCCTAATGATATCGGTCCCACCAAGTTGACATGTTGGTCCCACCAAAAACCCTAACGGCCACATTATGAACTAAATCGGTCTGACCAAGTTGTACGATTCGGTCCCACCGAGTTTGGTGATTTGTGTGTAACGGTTAGATTTTGTGTGAAGGCTATATATACCCATCCACCCACTCTTCATTCGTGGCGAGAGCCATCAGAACATGCCTACACTTCCAACATACATTTTCTGAGAGAGAACCACCTACACTTGTGTTGAGGTCAAGATACTTCATTCCAACCACATAAATCTTGACCTCTAGCCTTCCCCAAGTTGCTTTCCACTCAAATCATCTTTCCACCAAATCCTATCATATGAGAAAGAGAGTTGAGTGTTGGGGAGACTATCATTTGAAGCACAAGAGCAAGGAGTTCATCATCAACACACCATTTGTTACCTCTTGCAAAGTGGTGTCTCCTAGATTGGTTAGGTGCCACTTGGGAGCCTCTATCAAGATTGTGGAGTTGAACCAAAGAGTTTGTATGGGCAAGGAGATCGCCTACTTCGTGAAGATCTACCCTAGTGAGGCAAGTCCTTTGTGGGTGATGGCCATGGTGGGATAGACAAGGTTGCTTCTTCATGGACCCTTCATGGGTGGAGCCCTTCATGGACTCGCGCAACCGTTACCCTTCGTGCGTTGAAGTCTCCATCAACGTGGATGTACGATAGCACCACCTATTGGAACCACGCAAAAAATCTCCGTGTCTACATTGTGTTTGCTCCCTCCAAAATCCTCCATTTACCTTCATATGCAATTGTTTTACATTCCGCTGCTATACTCTTAGAATTGCATGTGTAGGTTGTTTGCTTGACGTGTGCTAAGTTGCTAAAATCTGCCAAGAATTAAAATTGGGAAAAGGCTAGATTTTTATTTGGTCAAGTAGTCTAATCACTCCCCTCTAGACATACTTTCGGTCCTACACATCTCCATAGCCCATTGATACGCCTAGTTGATGTGAGACTATCTACATCTTTTTGTCTTCTCCACAACCACCTTCTATTCCACCTATTGTGCTACGTCCATGGCTCACGCTCATGTATTGCGTGGAAGACAAAAAAGTTTGAGAACATCAAAAGTATGAAACAATTGCTTGGCTTGTCATTGGGGTTGTGCATGATTTGAATGTTTTGTGTGATGAAGATGGAACATAGCCAGACTATATGATTTTGTAGGGATAAGCTTTCTTTGGCCATGTTATTTTGAGAAGACATAATTGCCTTGTTAGTATGCTTGAAGTATTATTGTTTTTATGTCAATATTAAACTTTTCTTTTGAATCTTACGGATCTGAACATTCATGCCACAATAAAGAAGTATTACATGGATGAATATATTAGGTAGCATTCCACATCAAAAATTCTGTTTTTATCATTTACCTACTTGAGGACAAGTAGGAATTAAGCTTGGGGATGCTTGATACGTCTCCAACGTATCTATAATTTTTTATTGTTCCATGCTATTATATTATCTGTTTTGGATGTTTTATATGCATTAATATGCTATTTTATATTATTTTTCAGACTAACCTATTAACCTAGAGCCCAATGCCAGTTCCTTGTTTTTGAGTTTCACAAAAAAGGAATACCAAACAGAGTCCAAACGGAATAAAACCTTTGCGATGATTTTTCTTGGACTAGAAGACAACCAGGAGACTTGGAGATGAAGTCGGAGGTGCTACGAGGTGGCCACAAGGATGGAGGGCGAGCCCAGGGGGGTAGGGCACGCCGCCACCCTTCCGGGCCCCTCGTGCACCTCCTGACCTAGTTCTTTCGCCTATATATACTCATATATCCCCAAACCACCAGGGCATCCACGAAAACACTTTTCCACCACCACAACCTTTTGCACCCGTGAGATCCCATCTAGAGACCATTTCAGGTACCCTGCCGGAGGGGGTTCGATCATGGAGGGCTTCTACATCAACTCTATTGCCCTTCCGATGAAGTGTGAGTAGTTTACCTCGGACCTAAGGGTCCATAGTTAGTAGCTAGATGGATTCTTATCTCTCTTTGATTCTCAATACCATGTTCTCCTTCATGTTCTTGGAGATCTATCTGATGTAATACTCTTTTGCGGTGTGTTTGCCGAGATCCGATGAATTGCGGATTAATGATCAGCTTATCTATGAATATTATTTGAACCTCCTCTGAATTCGTTTTTGCATGATTTGATATCTTTGTAATTCTCTCCGAACTATCGGTTTGGTCTGGCCAAATAGATTGGTTTTTATTGCAATGGGAGAAGTGTTTAGCTTTGGGTTCAATCTTGATGTGTCCTTTCCCAGTGACATTAGGGGCAGCAAGGCACTTATTGTATTGTTTCCATCAAGGATAAAAAGATGGGGTTTTCATCATATTGCTTCAGTTAATTCCTCTACATCATGTCATCTTACTTAATGCGTTACTCCATTCTTTATGAACTTAATACTCTAGATGCATGTTGGATAGCGGTTGATGTGTCGAGTAATAGTAGTAGATGCAGAATCGTTTCGGTCTACTTGACAGGGACATGATGCCTATATTCATGACCGTTGCCTTAGATATCGTCATAACTTTGCGCTTTTCTATCAATTGCTCGACAGTAATTTGTTCACCCACCGTATTATTTTCTATCTTGAGAGAAGTCTCTAGTGTAACCTATGGCCCTCAGGTCTATTTTCCATCATATAAGTTTCCGATTTACTATTTTGCAATCTTTTACTTTCCGATCTATAAACCAAAAATACCAAAAATATTTACTTTACTGTTTATCTATCTCTATCAGATCTCACTTTTGCAAGTAACCGTGAAGGGATTGACAACCCCTTTATCGCATTGGGTGCAAGTTGTTTGTTTGTTTATGCAGGTATTCGGTGACCTGTGCGTTGTCTCCTACTAGATTGATACCTTGGTTCTCAAACTAAGGGAAATACTTTGTTGCATCACCCTTTCCTCTTCAAGGGAAAAACCAACGTAAGCTCAAGAAGTAGCAGGAAGAATTTCTAGCGTTGTTGCTGGGGAGATCTACGCCAAGTCAGTCCATACCAAGTACCCATCATAAACTCTCATCTCTTGCATTACATTATTCGCCATTCGCCTCTCGTTTTGCTCTCCCCCACTTCTAAAACAATTTTTGAAAGGATTTGCCTTTTCTGCACCCCTCTTCCGTTCGTCTTCTCCGTTTGCTTTTTGTGTTCTCGTGTGTTGGATTGCTTGCTTTGTCATGATGGCTCAAGAGAATACGAAATTGTGTGACTTTTCCAATACCAATAATGATGATTTTATTAGTACTCTGATTGATCCGCTACTAATGTGGAATCTTCTGAAATTAATGCCGGTTTGTTGAATCTTGTTATGAAAGATAAATTTTCCGGCCTTCCTAGTGAAGATGCCACATCCCATCTAAATAATTTCATTGATTTGTGTGATATGAAAAAAAGATGTGGATAATGGTATTGTTAAATTGAAGCAATTTACGTTCTCGCTTCGAGATCGTGCTAAATCTTGGTTTTAATCTTTGCCTGAAAATAGTATTGATTCATGGAATAAGTGTAAAGATGCTTTTATTTCCAAGTATTTTCCTCCCGCAAAGATCATCTCCCTTAGGAATGATATTACGAATTTTAAGCAACTTGATCATGAACATGTTGCACAATCTTGGGAGAGGACGAAACTAATGATACGAAATTGCCCTACTCATGGTTTGAATTAGTGGATGATTATACAAATTTTTTATGCCAGATTGAATTTTGCTTCTACAAATATTTTAGATTCGGCCGTGGGAGGTACTTTTATGGAAAGTACTTTAGGAGAAGCTACTAAACTCCTAGATAACATTATGGTTAATTATTCTCAATGGCATACCGAAAGATCTCCCACTAGTAAAAAGGTGCATGCAATTGAAGAGATTAATGTTTTGAGTGGAAAGATGGATGAGCTTATGAAATCATTTGGTAGCAAGAGTGATGCCATTGATCCTAATGATATGCATTTGTCTACTTTGATTGAAAATAGTAATGAATCTATGGATGTGAATTTTGTTGGTAGGAACAATTTTGGTAATAACGCGTATAGAGGTAATTTTAATCCTAGGCCGTTCCCTAGTAATTCCTGTAATAATTATGGTAATTATCACAACAATTATTATGGAAATTATAATAAGATACCCTCTGATTTTGAGAATAGTGTGAAAGAATTTATGAGTTCGCAAAAGAATTACAATGCTTTGATTGAAGAAAATTGCTAAGACTGATGATTTGGCTAGGAACATGGATAGAATTTTCTTGATGTTGATTCTTTGAAACTTAGATCTATTCCACCCAAGCATGATATAAATGAGTCTCTCAAAGCTATGAGAATTTCCATTGATGAGTGCAAAGAAATAACCGCTAAGATGTGTACTAAAAAAGATTGGTTTGTAAAAACATGTTCTTCTAGTTTCCGTAAAAATAATGATGAAGATCTTAATGTGATTGATGTGACTCCTATTGAATCTTTATTTTCCAATATAAATCTTGATAAAGATGGGACTGGACATGAGTCAACTTTAGTTAAAAGGCATCCCAATGATTCGGAGTTTTTAGATCTTGATGCAAAAATTGATAAAAGTGGGATTGGAGAGGTCAAAACTTTACGTAGCAATGAACCCACTATTTTTGATTTCCAGGAATTTAATTATGATAATTGTTCTTTAATAGATTGTATTTCCTTGTTGCAATCCATGTTGAATTCTCCTCATGCTTACAATCAAAACAAATCTTTTACTAAACATATCGTTGATGCTATGATGCAATCTTTTGAAGAAAAACTTCAATAGGAAGTTTCTATCCCTAGAAAACTTTATGATGAGTGGGAACCTACTATTAAGATTAAGTTTAAAGATTATGAGTGCCATGCTTTCTGTTATTTGGGTGCTAGCATTTCCACGATTCCAAAAACTTTATGTGATGTGTTAGGTTTCCATGAATTTGATGACTGTTATTTAAATTTGCATCTTACGGATTCCATTATTAAGAAACCTATAGGAAGAATTAATGATGTTATTATTGTTGCAAATAGGAATTATGTGCCCATAGATCTCATTGTTCTTGATATAGATTGCAATCCTACATGTCCTATTATTCTTGGTAGAACTTTCCTTAGAATGATTGGTGCAATTATTGATAAGAAAGAAGGAAACATTAGATTTAAATTTATGTTAAGGAAGGGCATGGAACACTTTCCAAGAAAGAAAATTAAATTAACATATGAATCTATTATGGGAGCCACTTATGGATTGCATACCAAATATGACAATACCTAGATCTACTCGTGTTTTTATGCCTAGCCAAGGGCGTTAAACAATAGCGCTTGTTGGGAGGCAATATAATTTTATTTTTATTCTTGCTTTTTAGGTCCTGTTTTGCTTTAAATATTTTATCTAGCCTCTGGTTAGATGTGGTTTTGTGTTTTAATTAGTGTCTGTGCGAAGTAAGACCTTTGGGATAGCTTACGATGATAGTTGATTTGATCTTGCTGAAAAACAGAAACTTTTGCGCCCAGGAAATTAATTTTCATTTTTAGCAGAAGCACAATAAAATACTGATATTTTTGTAAAAGATTAATAAACAAATTACTTAGGTTGTCCTAATGTTTTAGAATTTTTGGAGTTACAGAAGTATTCGAGAGTTATAGATTGCTACAGATTGTTCTGTTTTTGACAGATTCTGTTTTCTATGTGTTGTTTGCTTATTTTGATTAATCTATGGGTAGTATCGGGGGGGGGGGGTATGAACCATGGAAAAGTTGGAATATGGTAGATATTACACAAATATAAATAAAAAATGAGTTCACAACAGTACCAAAAGTGCTGATATATTTTCCTATACTAACGGAGCTTATGATATTTTCTATTGAGCTTTCTGTTGTGAAGTTTTCAAGTTTTGGGTAAGGATTTGCTGTAATATGGAATATGGAGTGTCAAGAGACTAAGCTTGGGGATGCCCAAGGTAATATTCAAGGACAACCAAGAGCCTAAGCTTGGGGATGCCTCGGAAGGCATCCCCTCTTTTGTCTTCGTCTATCAGCAACTTTACTTGAGGCTATATTTTTATTCACCACATGATATATGTTTTGCTTGGAGCGTCTTGTATGATACTAGTCTTTGCTTTTAGTTTTCCACAATCATCCTTGCTATATACACATTTTGAGAGGGACACGCATGAATCGTGATTTATTATAATACTCTATGTGCTTCACTTATATCTTTTCAGCTAGGCAATTTTGCTCTAGTGCTTCACTTATATCTTTTTAGAGCATGGCGGTGGATTTATTTTATAGAAATTGTTGAACTCTCATGATTCACTTAAATTATTTTGAGAGTCTCTAAATGGCATGGTAATTTGCTTTGGTTATAAATTTAGTCCTAATATGATAGGCATCCAAGAGGGATATAATAAAAACTTTCATATAAAGGGCATTGAATACTATGAGAAGTTTGATTCCTTATGATTGTTTTGAGATATAGAGATGGTGATATTAGAGTCAGTCTAGTGAGTAATTGTGAATTTGAGAAATACTTTTGTTAAGGTTTGTGAACCGTTATGTAACGAAGTTTGAGAACATCAAAAGTATGAAACAATTGCTTGGCTTTTCATTGGGGTTGTGCATGATTTGAATATTTTGTGTGATGAAGATGGAGCATAGCTAGACTATATGATTTTGTAGGGATAAACTTTCTTTGGCCATGTTATTTTGAGAACACATAATTTCCTTGTTACTATGCTTGAAGTATTATTATTTTTATGTCAATATTAAACTTTTGTTTTGAATCTTATGGATCTAAACATTCATGCCACAATAAAGAAAAGTTACATGGATAAATATGTTAGGTAGCATTCTGCATCAAAAGTTCTGTTTTTTATCTTTTACCTACTCGAGGACGAGAAGGAATTAAGCTTGGGGATGCTTGATACGTCTGCAACCTATCTATAATTTTTGATTGTTCCATGCTATTATATTATCTGCTTTGGATGTTTTATATGCATTAATATGCTATTTTATATTATTTTTGGGACTAACCTATTAAACTAGAGCCAAGTGCGAGTTTATGTTTTTTCCTTGTTTTTGAGCTTCGCAGAAAAGGAATACCAAACGGAGTCCAAACGTAATAAAACCTTCGTGATGTTTTTTCTTGGACCAGAAGACACCCAGGAGACTTGGAGTTCAAGTCAGAGGATACACGAGGCGACCACAAGGGTGGAGGGCGTGCCCAAGGGGGTAGGGCGCGCCCCCTACCTTGTGGGCCCCCCTTGACTCTCTTGACCTAATTCTTTCGCCTATATATTCACATATATTCCCAAACCACCAGAAGCATCCACGAAAACACTTTTCCACCGTCGCAACCATCTATACCCATGAGATCCCATCTAGGGGCCTTTTCTGGCATCCTGTCGGAGGGGCATTTGATCACGGAGGGCTTCTACATCAACTCTATTGCCCTTTCGATGAAGCGTGAGTAGTTTACCACAGACCTACGGGTCCATAGCTAGTACCTAGATGACTTCTTCTCTCTCTTCGATTCTCAATACCATGTTCTCCTCGATGTTCTTGGAGTTCTATCCGATGTAATCTTCTTATGCGGTGTGTTTGTCGAGATCCGATGAATTCTGGATTTATAATCAGCTTATCTATGAATATATTTGAATCATCTCTGAATTCATGTGAATTATTTGATATCACTGTAATTCTCTTCAAATTAACGGTTTAGTTTGGCCAACTAGATTGGTTTTTCTTGCAATCGGAGAAATGCTTAGCTTTGGGTTCAATCTTGTGGTGTCCTTTCCCAGTGAAAGTAGGGGTAACAAGGCACGTATTGTATTGTTGCCATCGATGATAAAAAGATGGGGTTTACACCATATTGCTTGAGTTTATTCCTCTACATCATGTCATCTTACTTAATGCGTTACTCTGTTCTTCATGAACTTAATACTCTAGATGCAGGCAGGTGTCAGTCGACGTGTCGAGTAATAGTAGTAGATGCAAAATCATCTCAGTCTACTTGGCTGGATGTGATGCCTATATTTCATAACCATTTCCTTAGATATCATCATAACTTTGCGCTTTTCTATCAATTGCTCGACGACAATTTGTTCACCCACCGTATTATTTGCTATCTTGAGAGAAGCCTCTAGTGAAACCAATGGCCCTAAGGTCTATTTTCCATCATATAAGTTTCTGATCTACTATTTTCCATCATATTAGTTTCCGATCTACTATCTTGTAATCTTTTACTTTCCGATCTACTGTTTTGGAATCTTTTACTTTCCGATCTATAAACCAAAAATTTTTACTTTATCATTTGTTTAGTTTCATCTATCTATATCAGATCTCACTTTTGCAAGTAAGCATGAAGGGATGGACAACCCCTTTATCGCGTTGGGTGCAAGTTGTTTGATTGTTTGTGCAGGTATTAGGTGATTTGTGCATTGTCTCCTACTGGATTGATACCTTGGTTCTCTAACTAAGGGAAATACTTATCTCTACTTTGCTGCATCACCCTTTCCTCTTCAAGGGAAAAACCAATGCAAGCTCAAGAAGTAGAAGGACGAATTTCTGGCGCCGTTGCCGAGGAGTGATACGTCTCCGTCATATCTATAATTTTTTATTGTTTCATGCCAATATTATACAACTTTCACATATTTTGGCAACTTTTTATATGATTTATTGGACTAACCTATTGATCCAATGCCCAGTGTCAGTTCCTATTTTTTGCATATTTTTTGTTTCTCCGAAAATCCATATCAAACGAAGTCCAAACGCGATAAAAAATTACGAATAATTATTTTGGAATATATGTGATTTTTGGGAGGTGCAATCAACGCAAACGGGGGCCCACGATGCCCAAAACCCACCAGGATGTGCCCCAGGCCCGAGGCACGCCCAGGTGTCTTATGCTCGCCTTGCAGGTTGGCTGGGTCTCTACTTCGGGCACAAGGAAGCTTATATCCAAAAAAATCGTGTTAAAATCTCAGCGCAATCAGAGTTACGGATCTCCGGGAATATAAGAAATGGTTTTCGACCAGATCTGGGAACGGGAAACAAAAGAGAATAGAGAGGGAGATCCAATCTCGAAGGGGCTCCCGCCCCTCCGCCGCCATGGAGGCCATGGACCATAGGGGGGACTTTCCTCCCATCAAGGGGGCAAGGAAGAATAAGAATGAGGGGGCCTTTCTCCCCCTCTCTCCCAGTGGCGCCAGAGTGCCGCCGAGGCAAGGATCGTGACGACGACCTACATCAACAATCTTGCTACTGTCAACACCAACTTTCTCCCCCTCTATGTAGCGGTGTAACACCCCTTCTCCCCACTGTAATCTCTACTTAAACATGGTGCTCAACTCCATATATTATTTCCCAATGATCTATGGTCATCCTGTGATGTTTGAGTAGATCCGTTTTGTCCTATGGGTTAATCGTCATCTTGGTTGGTATGATAGTATATTTTATTTATGGTGATGTCCTACGGTGCCCTCCATCTCATGCAAACACGAGGGGTCCCCGCTATAGGGTGTTGCAATATGTTCATGATTTTCTTATGGTGGGTTGCGAGATTGACAGAAGCTTAAACCCGAGGACATGGGTTGTTGCGTATGGGATAAAGAGGACTTGATACTTAATGCTATGGTTGGGTTTCACGACCTTAATGATCTTTAGTAGTTGTGGATGCTTGCTAGGGGTCAAATCATAAGTGCATATGATCGAAGTAGAGAAAGTATGTTAGCTCATGCCTCTCACTCATATAGAATTGCAAGAATGATTACCGGTACTGGTTATCGATTTCCAAGGGAAAAATGACTTTCTTGTTGAAAAAAGCTATCCACTTTTATTATCTTGCAATTTGTTCGTAGTTTTATTCTCGTGAATTACTCATAGTTTTATTCTTGCAAAATAGTTTCATACTTGTTCTAGGTAAAGCAAACATCAAGTGTGCGTAGAGTTGTATCGGTGGTTGATAGAACTTGAGGGAATATTTGTTCTACCTTTAGCTCCTCGTTGGGTTCGACACTCTTATTTATCAAAGAAGGCTACAAATGATCCCCTATACTTGTGGGTTATCAAGACCTTTTTCTGGCGCCGTTGCCGGGGAGCAATAGCATGGGGTGAATATTCTCGTATGTGTTTGTTTTCTTTATCACTATGTAGTTTTTTTTATTTTCTATTCTAAGATGTTCTCTATCTTTACTTATGGATATGGAACATGAAACACTAAAAAAATTAGTTTTACTTGATACTCATGGAGATGGGGAACCTCCTAAAACCCTCGATGCTCGTTATGTGAAAAATATTATGCACTACTTTGATAATCCTGAGAAAACCCCATTTAACATGATAATGGGAGTAAGGTTGGATCAACGTGAATACTTTAGGGATTATCGCTTGACACAAAAAGGGAAACTGTTATTGGATCAAATTGATATGTTGCATTGGTATGCTTGGAATTTATGCTAGAGATATGATTATACTTGTTGCTCTAGGATGAACGCTCCACACCTTCCCTTTTCATGCAAATTTAATGATAATGAAACCTTGGCTTCTTATGCCAATGGTAGATATGATTATTATGATGTGGAACGAATTTGTTGCTTTTAAGGGTGCTTATGAAATTGAATCTTTGTTTTTGAAGTATGAAGCTTTTGATGATGATGTTTATAGACCTGAAAATTTTGCCATCCTTAATATTGCTATGATAATTCTAAATATAATTCCGATATTGATGAATTTATTGAGAAAATATCCGTTGTTCGAGAAGAGACTAATATTTTGCAGGAGTCTATGAAGAATGAATTGATGAAACTATGATCTTATTGGATGAAAAAGATGATGAGGAGAGCGGAGAACAGAAGGAGGAAGAGCGGATTAGCTACCCGTGCCCACCTTCTAATGAGAGTAACTCTTCAACTCATACATTGTTCAATATCCCTTCGTTCTTACCGAAGGATGATTGCTATGATAATTTCTATGATCCCGTTGATTCATTTGAAATATTCCTTTTTGATGAAATTGATGCTTGCTATGCTTGTGGCCATTATGCCAATTTGAATTATGCCTATGGAGATGAGCTTGCTATAGTTCCTTATATTAAGAATGAAATTGTTACTATTATACCTACACATGATAGTCCTATTATCTTTTTGAATTCTCCCTGATGACCCACAAGTATAGGGGGTCAATTGTAGCTCATTTCAGTAAGTAAGAGTGTCGAACCCAACGAGGATCGGAAGGAAATGACAAGTAGTTTTCAGTAAGGTAATGTCTGCAAGTGCTGAAATTGTAAGTGGCAGAGTAGTTTGATAGCAAGATAATTTGTAACGAGCAAGTAACAATAGTAGTAACAAAAGTGCAGCAAGGTAGCCCAATCCTTTTGAGGCAAAGGACAGGATAAAATGGTCTCTTATGATAAGCAAAGCGTTCTTGAGGGTACACGGGAATTTCATCTAGTCACTTTCATCATGTTGGTTTAATTCGTGTTCGCTACTTTGATAATTTGATATGTGGGTGGACCGGTGCTTAGGTTCTATTCTTACTTGAACAAACCTCCTACTTATGATTAACCCTCCCGCAAGCATCCGCAACTATGAGAAAAGTATTAAGAATAAATTCTAACCACAGCATTAAACTTTTGGACCCAATCGGTCCCTTTCGAAATAGCGCATAAACTGGGGTTTAAGCTTCTGTCACTCTCGCAACCCATCATCTAATTTCTACTCCACAATGCATTCCCTTAGGCCCAAATATCGTGAAGTGTCATGTAGTTGACGTTCACATGACACCACTAAGGGAATCACAACATACATACTATCAAAATATCGAACACATCAAATTCACATGATTACTTGCAACATGATTTCTCCCGTGACCTCAAGAACAAAGGAAACTACTCACAAATGATAAACATGCTCATGATCAGAGGGGTATTAAATAGCATGTTGGATCTGAACATATGTTCTTGCACCAAATAAACCATATAGTAATCACTACAAGATGTAATCAACACTACTAGTCACCCACAAGTAAAAATCTATAGTTCCGGTAACAAGACTGAACACAAGAGATGAACTAGGGTTTGAGAGGAGATGGTGTTGTTGAAGATGTTGAGGGAGATTGCCCTCCCCAAGATGGGAGAGTTGTTGGTGATGATGGTGACGATGATTTGCCCCTTCGGGAGGGAAGTCCCCCCTGCGGAATCGCTCCGCCGGAGGGCAAAAGTGCTCCTACCCAAGTTCCGCCTCGAGACGGCGCACTCCGTCCCGAATGTCTTCTCCTTATTTTTTTCAGGTCAAAATGACTTATATAATAATAGATGGGCACCGGAGGTGGGCCGGGGAGGGCACAACCCACCAGGGCGTGCCTGGGCTCCCTGGCGCGCCCAGGTGGGTTGTGCCTACCTGGTGGGCCCCCTCTTGTAGTTATTTGCTCCAAAAATTCTTAAATAATCCATAAAAAATCTCCATGAAGTTTCAGCTTGTTTGGAGTTGTGCAGAATAGGTGGCCTAAGGTAGCTTTTCCAGGTCCAGATTTCTAGCTGCTAGAATTCTCCCCCTTGGTGTGTACCTTGCAAGTTATGAGAGAAAAGGCATTAGAATTAAATCAAAAAGCATCATTATGGATAAAACATTGTAAATAACAGTAAGAAAACATGATGCAAAATGGATGTATCAACTCCCCCAACCTTAGACCTCGCTTGTCCTCAAGCGAAAACCAAAATCGAAAAACATGTCCACATGCTTTGAGAGAGAGGTGTCGATAAAAACAAAATATGGACATAGAAGCATCATGTTGATTATTATAACAACAACAAAATTAAACATAGGACTTTTATCATATACTTCTCATGAATAAGTAATAGTTCATCACACAACCGAAGTATAAAGCAAAAACTCTATTAGAAACCAACAAACTATTTTCTCAGTCAACTTTGCAACTACAATTCATCATCTTTTCAGGAAGGGTCACGTGTCGGAGCCTTTAGGCAAGTCCACATACTCAACCATCATATAGTCTTCTATGATTGCTAACACTCACCTCGTACCCATGAGCAAAACATTTCAACCGGACACATAGAAAGATTGGGGCTTATGGTTTCGCCTCCCAACATACTCACCTCAAGGGTGATGTCAACAATAATAACTCATGCCACCCATATTCAAGTGGACATATGTGCCTAGATCTCCTCACCACATGATGCTTGCCAAAAGAGAAAAATAAAAGGAATAGAGAGAAAAACTTTGACTGTTGCATAAAAGTAAAAGAGAGGCCCTTCGCATAGGGAAGCAGAGGTTGCCATGCTCTTATTTGTTTGTACGCTCAATCCCTTAGTGCAAAAGAACGTCAGTTACATTGCCCCTTGTGATAGCGACCTTTATTATGCAGTCTGTCGCTTTTATTCTTCACCATCACAAGTTCGTGCAACGCTCAATTTTCTCTTACACTAAATGATCTCACACTTTTAGAAGCAACTTTTATTGCCTTTTTGCACCGATGAAAACTTACTTGGGGGATCTTGCTCAATCCCTAGGTAGGTATGTTGGACACTTGAAAATAAGATTTGGGTTTAAGGGTTTTTGGATGCACAAGTAGTATCTCTACTTAGTGCGGAATTTTTGGCTAGCGAAGATAGGGGGCAAGCACCACATGTTAAAGGATCTATGACAATATGACTTCTATGTGAATATGAACAAGCATAAATCATTAAGTTGTCTTCCTTGTCCAACGTCAACAATTTTAGCATATAATATTTTGATGAGGGGTCATAATCACAAAATATTTCTAGGATAGTATATTTATATGTGAATCTTCTCTTCCCTTATCAATTCTTACATGAGTTGCATCATTGACTAATAGTATGTTTGTCAATCTCTAATAAATTTTTCTACTTATACTTTTCCTTATGTGGTGCCATCACCTACCATAGGATTTGTATATAATATTTTATTTATTTATTTATTTCCTTTCTTTTATTTGTTTCCTTTCTTATTTATTTTCTTTTATTTGCAACATGAAAGTAAAGAAAGCAAAAACTCATACTAAACTTTAGTATATAACTTGCACACGATTACAAGGATAGATCACTAAGCAAACTCACAAATAAAAAGATCAAACTAAAATAAGTAAAAGCAAAAAGATAGTTGGATGATACGATACTGGGGCACCTACCCCAAGCTTGGTGGAAGCCAAGGGGAGTGCCCATACCCGATACTCAATTCTCCTTTGGTAGTGTGGAGGATGATGGTGATGATGACAATTGTGCCTTCAATTTTTTCATATTGTAGTTGAGGAGAGAAATTTCCTCTTTTAAATCATCGACCTCCAATTCCAGATTCAAGATCTTGTCACATAAATCTCCTTTTCTTTTCAGCCTAAAACGAGAAGGAATAGATCAGTTATTAGAAAGGTTTGCTCTCTTAGGGAGACTGGACTTCTTGAACTCTATGTGAATATCCCCAGGTAGAGGTAGAGGAACATCCTCCTCCTCCGAGCTTGAAGCATCAACCCTCATCAAGTGAGCATCCTCCTCGTCATTGGTAGTTCGACCATAAGGAGATAGGTCCCCATAGGTCTTTGGCTCAGCAATGATATGTGGCATAGCTCTCTCCATCAGAGTCATGGGAAGACATAATTTCAGGCCTATGCAGAAAACAACAAGAAAAGAGAACATGGGATTTCTCCGTGATACGGTGATCAACAGGTTCAGGGAGTATATATAGATTTTTTATCTTGGAGGACAAGTAAACTGTAGAAAAACGGAGTACGGAAGGTGTCCCAGGTGGGCACAACCCACCTGGGCGCGCCAGGCAAGCCTGGCATGCCCTGGTGTCTTGTGCCCACCAGGGGACGCTTCCTGGAAGTTTCTTTATTCCCGGAATTCTAAAATATTCCAAAACTGATAAGAAAACATTTTTGCGGATTTTTCTGAGTTTGTTTACTTACCGTATCACGCACCTCCTTATTTTCACGATTCTAGAGTGTTCCGGAAGGACTCTTTTATGTGTTCTTCCGGCGTCATAGTTTGGATAATATTACTTTCAACATTAATAGGCGTACCTGATATATAATGCTTTATTCGTTTCCCATTGACAACCTTCGGGTTAGTACCTTCGGAAATATTTATTTTGATGGCTCCAGACCAGTAAACCTCCTCGATGATGTATGGGCCTTCCCATTAGTAAAGGATTTTTCCTGCAAAGAATCTAAAACGACAGTTGTACAAAAGAACATATTCTCCGACTTTAAACTCACGCTTTTGATTCCTTTGTCATGCCATCTTTTAACTTTTTATTTAAATAATTTTGCATTTTCATAAGCTTGGGTTATCCATTCATCTAATGAGCTAATATCAAATAACCTCTTTTCACCAGCAGGTTTGAAATCATAGTTGAGCTCTTTGATTTCCCAATATGCTTTATGTTCTAACTCAAGAGGCAAGTGACATGCTTTTCCACAAACCATTTTATAAGGAGACATACCCATAGGATTTTTATATGTTGTTCTATAAGCCCAAAGTGCATCATCTAATTTCTTAGACCAATTCTTCCTGGACCTATTGACAGTCTTTTGCAAAATTAATTTTATTTCTCTATTGCTAAGTTCAACTTGACCACTAGACTAAGGATGATAAGGTGATGCAATTCTATTGTTAACATCATACTTGGCAAGCATTTTATGGAAAGCACCATGAATAAAATGTGAACCACCATCAGTCATTAAATATCTAGGGACTCCAAACCTTGGGAAAATAACTTCCTTAAGTATTTTAATAGAGGTGTTGTGATCAGCACTACTGGTTGGAATAGCTTCTACCCATTTAGTAACATAATCAACAGCAACCAAAATAGTGGTATACCCATTAGAGGAAGGAAAATGTCCCATGTAATCAAATCCCCAAACATCAAATGGTTCAATAACAAGTGAATGATTCATAGGCATTTCTTGACGCTTACCGATATTACCTATCCTTTGACATTCATCACAAGATAAGACGAACTTACGGGCATCCTTGAAGGGAGTAGGCCAATAAAATCCAGATTGCAATACCTTGTGAGATGTTCTATCTCCAGCATGATGCCCTCCATAAGCCTCAGAGTGACATTTCCATAGGATTTTTCCCTGTTCATGCTCAGGTACACAACGTCTAATAATACCATCTACTCCTTTATAAAGATGTGGGTCATCCCAAAAGTATTGTCTTAAATCATACAAGAATTTTTTTTGTTGGTATGTAAAGCTAGGTGGTAAATATTTAGCAACAATGTAATTAGCATAGTTAGCATACCAAGGAGTACTATGAGAAACATTTATTGAAGCTAACTGCTCATCAGGAAAACTATCATCAATAGGTAGTGGGTCATCAAGCACATTTTCAAGCCTAGACAAATTATCAGCATCTGGGTTCTCAGCTCCTTTTCTATCAATGATATGTAAATCAAATTCTTGTAACAAGAGAACCCATCGAATAAGTCTAGGTTTAGCATCTTTCTTTTCCATAAGATATTTAATAGCAGCATGGTCTGTGTGAACAGTTACTTTGGAATCAACAATATAAGGTCTAAATTTATCAGAAGCAAACACCACTGGTAAGAACACTTTTTCAGTAATAGCATAATTTCTTTGAGCACTATCTAGAGTTTTACTAGCATAATGAATAACATTAAGTTTCTTATCAACTCTTTGTCCTAGAACAACACCAACAGCATAATCACTAGCATCACACATAATTTCAAAAGGCAAGTTCCAATCAGGTGGTTGAATAATAGGTGCAGAAATTAAGGTTTTCTTAAGTGTTTCAAAGGCTTCTAAACAATCATCATAAAAACAAAAGGAATATACTTTTGCAAGAGACTAGTAAGAGGCCTAGAATTTTTTGAAAAGTCTTTGATAAATCTCCTATAGAAACCAACATGACCTAAGAAACTACGAATACCTTTTGTATCTTTGGGACATGGCATTTTCTCAATTGCATCAACCTTAGCTTTGTCCACTTCAATACCTCTTTCAGAAATTTTAGGACCCATGATAATGCCTTCATTAACCATAAAGTGGCACTTCTCCCAATTCAAGACAAGATTTGTTTGTTCACATCTCTGTAAAACGCAATCAAGATTGCTTAAACAATCATCATAAGACTTCCCATAAAAATAAAAGTCATCCATGAAAACCTCAACAGTCTTTTCACCAACGTTAGAGAATATAGCAGTCATACATCTTTCAAAGGTAGCATGTGCATTACATAAACCAAAAGGCATATGTCTATAAGCATAGGTTCCAAAGGGACAAGTAAAAGTAGTATTATCTTGATCAGGTTGAGAAACAGGTATTTGTGAAAAGCCAGAATATCCATCATGGAAGCAAAAGTGTGTGTGCTTAGATAATCTTTCAAGCATTTGATCAATAAAAGGCAAAGGGTAATGATCTTTTCTAGTTGCTTTGTTTAATTTTCTAAAATCTATTACCACTGTATAGCCTATAACAATTCTTTGTAGAATAAGTTCATTCTTATCATTAGGAACAACGGTAATACCTCCTTTCTTAGGAACACAATGAACAAGACTTACCCATCTACTATCAGCTACGGGATAGATTGTACCTGCTTCCAAAAGTTTTAATATTTTCGTTCTTACCACTTCTTTCATCTTCGGATTTAACCGACGTTGGTGATCAACAACGGGTTTAGCATTAGGTTCCATATTAATTTTGTGCTGACATAGAGTGGGACTAATGCCCTTTAAATCATCAAGAGTATATCCAATAGCAGCTCGGTGCTTCCTCAGAACTTTCAATAATCTTTCTTCTTCATGTTTTGAAAGGTTAGCACTAATAATAACATGATATATCTTCTTTTCATCCAGATAAGAATATTTCAAAGTGTCTGGCAATTGTTTTAATTCAAACATAGGATCACCTTTAGGTGGTGGAGGACCTCCTAGAGTTTCAATAGGCAAATTGTGTTTAAGCAGAGGACATTGTTCAAAGAAATTTTTATCTATTTCATTTCTTTCATGCATATGAAAATCATTCTCATGGTCTAGCAAATAGTGTTCTAAAGGATCAGTAGGTGGTACAACAATAGAAGGAAGACCAATTAATTCATCTTTACTAGGCAATTCTTTTTCATGAAGATTTCTACTAAACTTGGAACAATTAAACTCATGAGACTCATTACCAAAACTAACACCGACAATTTGTTTCTCACAATCTATCTTAGCATTAATGATGTTCAAGAAAGGTCTACCAAAAATAATGTGACAAAAGGCATCTTGTGGGGAACCAAGAACAAGAAAATCAGTAGGGTATTTTATTTTCCCACACAAGACTTCAACATCTCTAACAATCCCAATTGGTGATATATTGTCTCTATTAGCAAGTTTAATAGTAACATCTATTTCTTCTATGTTCGCGGGTGCTACGTCATTCATTATTTCTTGGTATAAGTTGTAAGGAATAGCACTCACACTAGCACCTATGTCACATAAACCATGATAACAACGATCTCCTATTTTAGTTGAGATGACAAGCATGCCAACAACAGGTCTATGTTTATCTTTGTTTTCAGGTTTGGCAATTCTAGCACCTTCTTCACAAAAGTAAATAACATGCCCATCCATATCTTCTTCCAAGAGATCTTTAACCATAGCAATACTAGGTTCTACTTTAATTTGTTCATCAAGTTTAGGTGTTCTAATATAGCTTTTGTTAACCACAGTTGAAACTTTAGCATGTTCCTTTATCCTAACAGGGAAAGGTGGTTTCTCTATATAAGAAGAAGGAACAACTGGATCAACATTATAAATTATAGTTTCTTTTTTAACTGGTACTGGTTCTTTAATTTCTTCTTTAATAGGTGGGTGATATTTAAACCACTTCTCCTTAGGGAGATCAACATGAGTAGCAAATGATTCACAAAAAGAGGCTACTATCTCAGAGTCAAGTCCATATTTAGTGCTAAACTTTTGAAAAGCATCGATATCCATAAAAGATTTAACACAATCATACTCAAGTTTAATACCAGACTCTTTACCTTTGTCAAGTTTCCAATATTCAGAGTTGTGTTTAATTCTTTCTAAAAGATCCCACCGGAATTCAATAGTCTTCTTCATAAAGGAACCATCACAAGAAGTATCAAGCATGGTTTGATCATTACGAGAAAGCTGAGCATATAAAATCTGAATAATAATTTCTGTTAAGAGCTCATGATTGGGGCATGAATATAACATTGACTAAAGCTTCCCCCAAGCTAGAGCGATACTTTCTCCTTCACGAGGCCAAAAATTATATATATAATTCTGATCACGATGAACTAGATGCATAGGATAAATTTTTTGGTGGAACTCCAACTTCAAATGATTCCAATTCCAAGATCAAATATAATTGCATAGCCTATACCATGCCAATGCTTTTCCCATCAAAGATAAAGGGAAAACCTTCTTCATAACTTTATCCCCGGGTAAACCTGCAAGCTTAAACAATCCACAAATTTGTTCTACATATATCAAGTGCATATCAGGATGTTCGGTCCCATCTCCTGCATAAGGATTAGCTAGCAGTTGTTCTATCATACCCGAAGGAATTTCATATTCAATATTTTTAGTAGGTGCAGTAGGTTGAGGGGTAGCTAATTGTGGTTCCGGACGAGGTGAAGATACCCCGAACAAACCCCTCAAAGGATTGTTTTCCATAGTAAGAAGTGACAATAAATTTCAGCATACTATATAAATGTTTCCTTACCAAATTCCACTTGACAAAGGCGCTTCACTCCCCGGAAACGGCGCCAGAAAATAGCCTTGATGACCCACAAGTATAGGGGATCAATTGTAGCTCTTTTTAATAAGTAGAGTGTCGAACCCAACGAGGAGCAGAAGGAAACGACAAGTAGTGTTTAGTAAGGTAATGTCTGCAAGTGCTGAAATTGTAAGTAGCAGAGTAGTTTGATAGCAAGATAATTTGTAACGAGTGTCAGTGGAAACGAAACCTATGGAATCACTGGGATCCCTTCTATGGTTGGCGGGCGCGGGGTTGTGCAAAGAGCGGGTCTGGCGGTCAGCACAAGGATCGTTTACCCAGGTTCGAGCCGCGGAGACGCGTAATATCCTAGTCCTGCTTTGATGTATATTTGAGTGTTCTTGAGTTCTTGAAATAGCTATGGTGTGTGTCTAGTTCCAAATATCTGAATCCCTCTCCAGTATGCCTCGGGCCTCCTTTTATAGCCAAAAAGGGGCCGTCACAGTGGCACACAGGAGGTGGAAAGGTGTATAGTGGCCGAGTCTATCCTCTAGCACCGTCGGACAAGCACATTTAATGCGCTGCCGACGTGCCCCTCTTGCTTTATCGGGGACGACAAGGAAGCTCATCCCAGCTGTCGCCGCCTCGCCTGGCTCCGACGCGTGTCCGAGCTGACGAGGCATTGTAGCGCCACGTTGGCTGGCTGTTGGGCTGGCGTGGTGGCGGAGTCTTCACGAAGATCTGCATGCCACCACGTAGGTGCTTGCTGAGTCGGTGTGGAGGCCGCACGCTGCCACGTAGATGCCTGCCCAGCTGGTCGAGCTAGCAGCTGCATGGGAGCAGTGGTGGAGTCTTGGCAGACGTGGGCCTGGCTGCGGCCCCGCAGATGTCCTCGGCAAGGGTCTTGCTGTGGCATCGCGGCCGTCCCTGGCAAGGATCTTGCCGGGGGTCTCGTGGATTTCCTTGGCAAGGATCTTGCCAAGGATCGTCGTCTTCTGGTCCTCATATGATCTTATGTATTTATGATCTCCACAAAGATCTACATGCCACCATGGAGGTGCCTCCTGAGCCTTGGTTCCAATGTGGGTGATGGCGTTGGAACCCCTCGGCTCAAGGGCGGCACGTTCTGCTGGCTTTGGGAAAGTTGCCCCGGCAAGGCTCTTGCCGGGGCTGCAGAGGCTGCCCCGGCAAGGGTCTTGCCGGGGGAGTCCACCTCGCCCTCTTGCTCTCTGTGCCTCTGGCCTTGGCGTTGCTTCGGCTGTCTCGTGCTCCAGCTTCCCTCCTTTGCCCTGCTTAGTGCGGCCGTGGGCGCGGCTCTGACTGCCCGTGCACAAGTAAAGGGGTACAAAGGAGAGCCCCTACTTTTGTACACTGACAACGAGCAAGTAACGATAGTAATAAGAAAAGTGCAGCAAGGTAACCCAATCCTTTTGAGGCAAAGGACATGCCAAAATGGTCTCTTATGATAAGCAAAGCGTTCTTGAGGGTACACGGGAATTTCATCTAGTCACTTTCATCATGTTGGTTTAATTCGTGTTCGCTACTTTGATAATTTGATATGTGGGTGGACCGGTGCTTAGGTGCTATTCTTACTTGAACAAACCTCCTACTTATGATTAACCCTCCCGCAAGCATCCGCAACTACAAGAAAAGTATTAAGAATAAATTGTAACCATAGCATTAAACTTTTGGATCCAATCAGTCCCTTACGAAATAGCGCATAAACTGGGGTTTAAGCTTCTGTCACTCTCGCAACCCATCATCTAATTGCTACTCCACAATGCATTCCCTTAGGCCCAAATATGGTGAAGTGTCATGTAGTCGACGTTCACATGAAACCACTAAGGGAATTACAACATACATACTATCAAAATATGGAACACATATCAAATTCACATGATCACTTGCAACATGATTTCTCCCGTGACCTCAGGAACAAAGGTAACTACTCACAAATGATAAACATGCTCATGATCAGAGGGGTATTAAATAGCATATTGGATCTGAACATATAATTTTCCACCAAATAAACCATATAGTAATCAACTACAAGATGTAATCAACACTACTAGTCACCCACAAGTACCAATCTATAGTTTCAGTAACAAGATTGAACACAAGAGATGAACTAGGATTTGAGAGGAGATGGTGTTGTTGAAGATGTTGATGGAGATTGCCCTCCCCAAGATGGGAGATTTGTTGGTGATGATGATGACGATGATTTCCCCCTTCGAGAGGGAAGTTCCCCCGGCAGAATCGCTCCACCGGAGGGCAAAAGTGGTCCTGCCAAGTTCTGCCTCGAGACAGTGGCGCTCCGTCCCGAAAGTCTTCTCCTTATTTTTTTCTAGGTCAAAATGACATATACCAAAAGATGGGCACATGAGGTGGGTCGAGGAGGGCACAACCCACCAGGGCGCGCCTGGGCTCCCTGGTGCCCAGGTGGGTTGTGCCCACCTGGTGGGCCCCCTCTGGTAGTTATTAGCTCCAATAATTCTTAAATAATCCATAAAAAATCTTTGTGAAGTTTCAACTTGTTTGGAGTTGTGCAGAATACGTGGCCTGATGTAGCTTTTCCAGGTCCAGATTTCCAGCTGCCAGAATTCTCCCCCTTCGTGTGTACCTTGCAAATTATGAGAAAAAAGGCATTAGAATTACTCCAAAAAGCATTATTATGGATAGAAACATTGTAAATAACAGTAAGAAAACATGATGCAAAATGGATGTATCACTCTCAACTACACTATATCGGAGAAGTTTGCATTTACTAAGGATTAGATTGATGGGTTGGCTTTTACCGTTGCACATGATGATTTTGATGAATATAATATGCATGTACTTGCTGCTCCTACTTGCAATTAATATGAGAGAGGAACTACATCTCCGCCTCTTATATGTTTCCAACATGATAAAATTGCAAGAAACTGTTTATACTATGCATTGACCTTTACTTGATGTGCATGAATTCTTCTTGTATGACATGTCGATGCATAGGAAGAGAGTTAGACTTCTTCATTGCATGATATATGTTGCTTTGTGCTCACTACTAAATGCCAAATCATTGTTAATTAAAATTGGCTTTGATATACCTTGGGATCTGGGTGGATCCATTACCTGAGCACTTTATGCCTAGCTTAATGGCTTTAAAGAAAGCGCTGCCAGGGAGACAACCCGGAAGTTTTAGAGAGTCATTTATTTCTGTTGAGTGCTTTTATAAAGTTTTAAAACAAAAAATATAGAGGGGAAACTAAAAACTTTTTTCAAAAAGAGAAGCGATTGAAAGGTGATGCATTGGGGAAGTGCGGGTCGACCTTGAACACTTGTGTTCATGCTCATGGAAATAATGTAGAATTTTTCATGAATATTGTCACAAAAATAAATATCCCCTTGTACAAATCCTTTGTATTGTAAAATTATTGTGCTGAGATTTGCCTTTAGGATGATTAGATTGCTTGTCGGTATGTGCGGTGTACAAATAGAAACTTTGGCTGTACTGCATGAATTTTCATTTTTTACTCGAAAATCAAAAGTTTATGAAACTTTTTTCATAGTTTTTCTATACAAATTTTTATTTTGTCCTAATTTTTCTGAATTTTTGGAGTACTAGAAGTATGGTAGATGTTCAGATTGCTACAGACTGTCCTGTTTAAGATAGATTCTGTTTTTGATGCATTGTTTTGCTTGTTTTGATGAAACTATCGATTTTTATCGGTGGTATAAGCCATGTAAAAGTTATATTACAGTAGCTACAATGCAAAAACAAAATATTAATTGGTTTGCAATAGTACTTATAGTAGTGATTTGCTTTATTATACTAACGGATCTTACCGAGCTTTCTGTTGAGTTTTGTGTGGATGAAGTGATCAAAGATCGAGGAGGTCTCTATATGAGGAGAAGGAGGATAGGCAAGAGCTCAAGCTTGGGGATTCCCAAGGCACCCCAAGTAAATATTCAAGGAGACTCAAGCATCTAAGGTTGGGGGTGCCCCAGAAGGCATCCCATCTCTCTTCAACAAGTATCGGTATGTTTTCGTCTTTGTTTCGTTCACGTGATATGCGCAAATCTTGGAGCGTCTTTTGCGCTTAGTTTTTTATTTTCGTTTATGCACCATGCTGGTATGATATAGTCCATGGTTGATTTACGGAATTCTCATTGCACTTCACTTATATCTTTTGAGTGTGGCTTTATAGAATGCTTCATGTACTTCACTTTTATCATTTTAAGTTTGGATTGCATGTTTATCTTCACATAGAAAACCGTTGTTTGTAGAATGCTCTTTTACTTCACTTATATTTGTTAGAGCATGATCTTTTGCAGAAAGAATTAAACTCTCATGCTTCACTTATACCTATTTAGAGAGTCAACAAGAATTGGTCAATTGCATGGTTAGTCATAAAATCCTAACATAAAACTTATGGATCACTGAATATGATATGTTTGATTCCTTTCAATAGTTTTGTGATATAGAGATGGAATATGTGGGAGGTACTAGTAAAAGGTTGTGGTTAGTAAGAATACTGGTGTTATGGTTTGTGATTCCCGAAGCATGCACATATAGTCTCTCGTTATGCTATGAAGTTGGAGCATGGTTTATTATTGATTGTCCTCCTTATGAGTGGCGGTCGGGGACGAGCGATGGTCTTTTCCTACCAATCTATCCCCCTAGGGGCATGCGTAGTAGTACTTTGCTTCGAGGGCTAAGAAACTTTTGCAATAAGTATATGAGTTCTTTACGACTAATGTGAGTCCATGGATTATACGCACTCTTACCTTTCCGCAATTTGCTAGCCGGTGCAAACTTCGCAGGTGCATCCAAACCCCGTGATATGGTACGCTCTATCACACATAAGCCTTATTATATATTCCTCCAAACAACCACCATACCTACCTATTATGGCCCTTCCATAGCCATTCCGATATATATTGCCATGCAACTTCCACCGCTTCCGTTTTGATGACTTGAGCATTCATTGTCATATTGCTTTACATGATCGTAAGATAGCTAGCATGATATTTCCATGGCTTGTCTGTTTTTTTATATCGTTGTTATGCTAGATCATTGCACATCCTGGTACACTTCCCCAGGCATTCATATAGAGGCATATTTTATTATAGGTATCAAGTTGTAATATTGAGTTGTAAGTAAATAGAAGTGTGATGATCATCAATTTTCATTATTAGAGCATTGCCCCAATGAGGAAAGGATGATGGAGACTATGATTCCCTCACAAGTCGGGATGAGACTCCGGACAATGAGAGAGAGAAATGAAAAAAATAAAAAAAATAAAAGAAAAAGAGAGAAGGGGCATGCTAGTTCCACACTTGTGCTTCAAAGTAGCACCATGTTTTTCATATAGAGAGTCTCCTATTTAGTCACTTTCATATACTAGTGGGAATTTTTCATTATAGAACTTGGCTTCTATATTCTGATGATGGGCTTCCTCAAATGCCAGAGGTCTTCATGAGCAAGCAAGTTGGATGCACACCCACTTAGTGTTCATATTGAGCTTTCATACACTTATATCTCTTAGTGTATCCGTTGCATGGCAATCCCTACTCCTCACATTGATATCAAATGATGGGCATCTCCACAGCCCGTTGGTTAGCCGCATCGATGTGAGACTTTCATACTTTTTGTCTTCTCTATATTTACCCCTATCATCATACTCTATTCCACCCATAGTGAAATATCCATGGCTTGCGCTCATCCTCGACGTGATCGTGAGCGCCGACGCTGATGTCGGCGTTTCGGTGGTTCATCGACGGGCTTATCCTCATCTGGATCTTGAGTGCCATCATCGTCCTTCTTCTTAGGGGTGTCCACCATATATACATCATAAGTAGAAGTGGCCTTCCAACGCCCGATGATGGTCGGGTCTTGACCTGGTTCGGCTTCGACATCATCGTCCACGCCATCGATGCCTTCAGAAGCATAGTCTAGCATGTCAGTTAAGTCCTCGATAGTGGCTACTAAGTGGGTGGTGGGTGGGACGTAAAATTCCCTAGTCTCATCCCCCAGTTTGAACTGGGCGTAGTTCGGAGGTGATACCTCTGTGATGGTGAGAGATTGTATTAAGTCTAGCGCCTCATTTAAGAGCGAGAGCTAGATAGGTGTCTGAAGATCTGCAGAGCTAGGCTCGACAATAACCACTTGACCGATCTCGAAGGGCGCGGTCCTCGAAAGTTCGGAGTTCATTTCCGGAGGCGAGTTCGGTTCTGCAACAACGGGAAGAGTTCCATTAAAGTCCGGGTTCGCCAATGGTGCGGTCGTCTTTGAGTCTCTGGCTAGAAGCTCCATGGGGAAAGAGGGTCTGGCGGGGTTTATCCTCCCATCTTCGGACGATGTGGTCCACGGTCGGGGTGGGTGTGAGCCTCAACCCCTAGACGGGATCTGATAGTAGATTTGAAGGGCCTTCTTCGTGCGGGTGGGGAGCGGCAGCCGAGGCCGTGAACCCCTCAAATATCAGGTCTCCTCGGATATCGGCGATATAGTTTAAAACTCCAAACCTGATCTGGTGACCAGGGGCATAGCTGTCGACGAGCTAACGGTGACCGGTCGAGTTGCCACGTAGCACGAAGCTGCCAAACACGAAAAGCTAACCAGGGAGGAAGATCTCCCCGGAGACAGCGCCATTGTCGATGATGAGACAAGCCATCGATTCTTCTGTCGACAACACAACGAAACTCTCAATGAAAGCACCAATGTTGGTGTCAAAACCGGCAGATCACGGGTAGGGGGTCCCAAGGTGTGTGTCCGAGGATCGATGGCAACAAGGGACAATAAGGACACGATGTTTACCCAGGTTTGGGCCCTCTTAAAGGAGGTAAAACCCTACGCCCTTCTTGATTATATTCGATGTAGATAGGGGTTACAAGAGTTGATCTACCTTGAGATCGTATTGACTAAACCCTAGATGTCTAGCCTGCAATTCTTCTGATCCCTTCTGTAGACTAAACCCTCCGGTTTATATACACACCGGAGGGGCCTAGGGTTGTACATAGTCGATTTGTAGAGGAAGGAAATAGTACACCCAGACACCAAACCTGCCGTCCACGGACATAGGAGTCCTACCTAGACACGGGGGATAATCTTCCGCTTTGTCTTCATAGCCCAACAGTCCTGCCCATATCGAATAATCCGGACACCCGAGGACCCCCTAGTCCTGGACTCCCTCACCATCTCCCTTGTCTTACCAACAAGAGGGTTTGTCACTCCTTGAACTAGTGCAAGATGTGAAAGTTGATTGCACTTGTCCTTGCCAAAATGAATATGAGTGAAGTATGTTGGCGGAGTAACCCTCAAGAACTCTCTAGTTCTTCTTCTTTGGGATCCACATCATCTTGATGGGAATCCTTGGAGTTGTAGTCATACTTGATGAAGTAGAACTTGATGAAGTCTTGGGAACCCACTTGACCAAGGCCTTAGGAGCTTCTTCAAATGCATCAATCTCCTCTTGAAGCTTGTCCTTGCCTTTTAGCTTGTGGTCCTGTGGTGGAAGATCATCTTGAGCTTGTGTTCCCTTGAAAGAAGTGGGATCATACTTCTCTTGCTGAGGAACAAACTTTGTCTTGGGGTATCGATCTTCTTCCCACTCAACTCCATTGGCATTGAACTTGCATTGAAAACCAATACCCTGATTCTTCTGGTGCCTTCCTTGATTGTGTACATTTTCCTCAAATTGCTTACTTCTGGCAAGGCTCTTGTAGACACCTTTCTCTATAATTCCCTTCAATAAGCTATTTTCTTGCTCAAGTGTAACTTGTCTAAGAGAATCATTAGTGGAATCAAGAGAACCACTAGAAGCAACAATATTGGATTTAACATGATTATTGTTACTACTAGAAGAAGAATCTTTCTTGCTCTTGTTGATAGATTTTACTTGTGGCATGTAAGTAGACAAGACTAAACGCTTGGCAATGTAAGAAGAACTTTTCTTACAAAGATCATCATTGATTTCTTTTAAGAACCCATGTTCTTGCTCTAGATTGAGCTTTTCAAAGCGTAACTTCTTATGAGTCTTTAAAAGCTCTCGATGATCCTCTAAGGTAGTTTCATGAGCTAACTTAAGAGTGTTTAGTTCTTTAGTTAGACACTCAATCTCCTTATTATCATTGTCATTCGTTTCATCTTGATTAGCATGATTAATAGCAATTTCATCATAGTTTTCATCACTAGAGTTGTCAACAAGTAAATCATCATCACCTAGCAAACCATCTTCATCACTATTGAAATCAACATACTCGGGGTGTGATACCTTGGGGCCTTTAGCCATGAAGCATCTTCCAAACCCTTCATTTGGTGAATCAAATATGTCATAGGAGTTGGATGACACAAGTGCAAGACTGGAAACACCTTCATCTTGAGTATATTCAGAGTCGGAGTGATAGCTTCTCTCAGAGTAGTTGTCGGAGTCGGAACCGGATGCCCATTCACCAACATGAGCTTGATGTCTTCGTCTTGTGTAGCTCTTTCATGACTTGTCCTTCCTTTCCGAATCCTTACTTCTGCGAGAGGGTCTTTGTCGGTGTCAAAACCAACGAATCTCAGGTAGGGGGTCCCGAACTGTGCGTCTAAGGTGGATGGTAACAAGAGGCAGGGGACACAATGTTTACCCAGGTTCGGGCCCTCTTGATGGAGGTAATACCCTACGTCCTGCTTGATTGTTCTTCATAATATGAGTAGTACAAGAGTTGATCTACCACGAGATCAGAGAGGCTAAACCCTAGAAGCTAGCCTATGGTATGATTGTATGTTGTCCTACGGACTAAAACCCTCTGGTTTATATAGACACCGGAGGGGGCTAGGGTTACACAAGGTCGGTTACAAAGGAGGAGATAGTCATATCCCTATTGCCTAGCTTGCCTTTTATGCCAAGTAAAGTCCCATCCAGACACGAGAGAAGTCTTCGATCTTGTATCTTCATAGTCCAGCAGTCCGGCCAAAGGATATAGTCCAGCTGTCCGGAGACCCCCTAATCCAGGACTCCCTCAGTAGCCCCCGAACCAGGCTTCAATGACATCAAGTCCGACACGCGGTATTGTCTTCGGCATTGCAAGGCGGGTTCTTCTCCAAATTTTGAATGTTTGTTAAGTAGTGTCCGGACCCATAAATGTTGGACTTCTTGGCTTCTGCGCCCAATAAGGGCTATCTTCCACGTGTCGAATGAATACGAGGAGCCAGGTCGTTTTTACATTTGCCCCCTAGCTAGATAAATAAATTGTCTATTAAAGGGATGGGGATTCTTAGATCCAATCCATACCATCCTCCCACGGCGAGTATCCATCGGAGCGCGCTTCGGAAAAATCCACTCCAACATGGCCGACCACCGCAGCTCCTCCTCTCGCCCCCGTAGCCCTAAGCCCGGTGATTGGGAGAGGTGTTCTGTCTCACCCAGTCGATTAGTCGAACTGCAGACTCAGGGATTTCTCCCTCCAGCGTGTATGGTTCCTGTCCGAGTCGGGCTCGCCACCTACAATGGCGGGGAGCAAGCGGAGAGCTTCCCCAGCCCCTCCACGGGGGAGCGGGTGTGCCTTGTTCCTTACTTATTAAGGGGACTCGGATTTCCAATTCATCCGTTCCTCCACGGGCTCCTGGAGTTTTACGGCCTCCAACTGCATAATTTCGCCCCTGCTTCCATATTACACATCACCGGCTACATTGCCCTTTGCGAGTTATTCCTGGGCTACGAGGCTCATTTCAAGCTGTGGAAAAGGTTATTTTGCCTCGTCCCCCGCACACAGAAGGGGTCACTTTATCAAGTGGGCGGAGCCGAAATATGGCGCATCGCCGAAACCGGATACATGTCCAGTACTCCGAAGAAGACGTCCGAAGACTGGCCTTCGGAATGGTTTTATATGGAGGACGTCCCCCTTCCGGACCCTGTTCGGCGGGGTCTTCCTGAGCTCAACAATGCTCCTCTAAAGAAACGCCGAAGCTGGTGCCCACGAAGCCCCCAGGAGGAAGACAACGGAGAAGTCCTTTACCTGATGAACCGGATTAAAGCACTGGCTCAATCAGGATTGATAGTAATTGAGGTTATGTCAATATGCATAATGTGGGTAGTGCAGCCACTTCAATATCGAGGGCACCCCCTGTGGTGTTTTAATGGTGAAGATGATGCCACCCGTTGCGGGCGTAAGGGACCGGACACCGCTGCTGCTTTAGCAAAAATTCTGTCCGAGTTGTTCAAGGGAGAGGAAGAGGATTTCATCTGCATCAAGCCACACGATGGTTTCTCCATGTACAACCCTCCAAGCTGGGTGAGTTATATCTCCTTACTCCCATTCTTCCCGCATTCTTTGTCGTAGGTACTCACCTTGCCATTTTACGGCAGGAACTGCGAAAAGCCGTAAGGGAGGTCAACAGCCCATCTCCACAAGCAGAGGACCCTGACCGGGCCCTCGGTCCCGGACTCGAAGAAGATCCGGACATATTCGTGGAGCTGATAGACAGGCAGTTCTATCAATTGAGGCGCGATGACGCCATGGTGGCCATTACGGCTGACTATCCCGGACTGCTCCCTGCGTCGCACGTAAGAAAAACCAGAATCCCAACTCCAAAAACTAGGATCCCCTTTCAGACACTTCACCTACCATATACATATGGTGTTTTACAGGGAAGGCATTCGGGACGCCGTGCCAAACCCGCAGCAACTCGCCAACAAGAGGCACCGAGGCCGGGTAGGCCAAAAAGGAAGGCGATTAGGATGGAGACATCGGCGCAGAGGTACCCCACTCCGTGGTTGTAATCTTTCTCAAAGTGTAATGATGTCCATGTTTCTTTGATAGAAAAAACGTTCGCCAGAATATGTCCAGAGAGGCTGCCGATCATGCTTCCACCAGTCGGGCTCCAGGGCCGGACATAGAGGCAGAAGCCGACATGGGGTGGACGCCGGATACTCCTCCTACAGAGGATGCAGATAGAATGTCCGCTACAAATTCAGAAGTGGAGAGCGCCATGAATCATAGGCGTCGCCAGGCCGTACTCCGTGACGCTTGCTTCTCAGCAGAGGCATTTGATGCCTTCAATTCTAGAGACGCGTACCTCCGTGCTGCTCAAAATGGTCTAGCCAGAGCCACAGACCAGTATGTAAGGGATGTACGGGTAAACAAATCTGACGATTATATGTATCAGTAGCCCCTAAGACTTGAAACAGTTGGCACAACTGATTTAAGGATCATTTATTGTGCAGGTTCTTACAGAGAAGAATACTCGACTGTCACAGGAGCTGGAAGAATGCAAGACCCAACTTCGGGCCGCCGTTGCTGCATTGAAGGATCCTGAAAAGTCCCCAGCTGGTTACATTTGTTTCAAAGAATGATAGGTACCATATAGTGTGCGGCATGGCTGCAGATCTAATAATAGATATTGCAGATGACTCCGGGGAGAATCCAGAGAACCAGCATGTCGTACGACAACTAAAGGCTGGCGAACGCGTGCTAACTAAGGTCATGTGGGAGAAAAACAATCTCCAAGACGCCAATACCAAGCTGAGCGTGGAACTGAAAGATGTTCAAGACCAGCTTGCGGACTCCGTGAAGGAGAATAAGTGGCTTCGACGCGGCATTTTTAGTAAGTGCTTGAATGAACCCTTAAAAGAGTGTGGCGGAGAAGCCGGCTAACAGAGTTATGTCTGCAGGTATGCTGACGGGTCGTCCCGCGGAGGAGATGCCCGGGTCTGCGGGTGATCTTCTACCCGAGCTCTCACAACTGCATGAACAAGTTCGGCAGGTGATGCAAGGGATTGCCCAGGCCTTGTGGCCATCCGTCTCCCTGCCGGCAGGCATTGGAGAGCTTGCGGAGAAGCTCAAGGGAGCACGGCAGCACTTCCGATTATGGAAGATATCGGACTGCCGTCAAGGTGCTAGGGAAGCCTGGGCCATGGTGAAGACACGGTATACCAAGGCTGACCCAAACCACATGGCCGAGGTCGGACCCGTGGGGCCCGATGGGAAAGAGATCCCCGTTAGCTTATTGTATGGGCAAGTAGAATTAGCCGCAAAGTATTCCCAACAGGATTGTAGGCTAGAAAGCCTGTTGGATGGTATAGAAGAGGAATTTAGTCAGTCTACATGACTATGTAATTAAAGTGACATGTATAATGCCTTCTAGCCGGATTGTAAATCATTTGTCATGGCGGACCTTTTCGCTTCAACCTCGGGACCCGATAGTCCGGAGTGTATCCGAATACCCGCTCGGTTATATAAGAACCAGGGTATGCGTGGAAACCAGGCATAGGGGTCATTAGTGCTTGAATAGACAAGTACCCAACTAGTTATGTTATATTACATGGGTAGTAAGAAACATCTTCCAGGGAGAATAGTTCCGTTAAGGGTTCCTTTCCCTAGGTGCGCATGCCCTAAAGTGCATGTCCAGACTGCGAGAGGAGATGCAGGCAAAAACATCTGGGGGCACATATGGAAAATAAATAAAAATCATCTTTTGTTCACCGACTGAATATTCCCTTAAGAACGCTAGCTTCCGGCTTCACCCAATCTGAGGTACACATTTGGCTGACCCGGCAGTAACAATCGCAGAGGTGCTCCCCTTATGCCCTAGCCGAATTAACGGGAACGTAGGGCATAAATACAAGAGCCAGGCAACCCAGCTTGGCCAAAACTTAAGTCATATAGATGCATATAATGGCGAAGAAAAGGTACATGCGGAAGAATAACACATGTGCGGGGCATGAAGCCCAAATAAATAATGAAGCTTTTGTGTAAGAAGCCCTTAGGTATAATGAGTGCGGTTAGCGTGTCAATAGTGTGCAAGCAAGGCACAAGTTGGCCCTTGCAGGCCATGAGAAAGAATAAAAGAAATAAAGAGAAAAAAAGACAGATAATGTATATGAAAAATGGACAGAGGAAGGAGACGAACATAGAGTCTGGCACTAGGCGTAGAATCTTTGGAGCCTGACTACGTTCCATGGGTTCGGCTCAAGTCGATTATTCGATGCATCCCGCAGACAGTACGCTCCACTGGTCAGAACTTGGTCAATAATGAAGGGAGCTTCCCATTTGGGCTCGAGCTTGGTCTTTTTCTTCTCCGACAGGCATAGAACTAGCTCGCCAACGTTATAAGTTTTGGCCTGTACTTCTCTGCTTTGGTATCTGCGAGCCTGTTGCTGATAGAATGCGGAACGGGCTTTTGCCACGTCGCGCTCATCCTCCAGGGTGTCCAGACTGTCCTGCCGATCGAGCTTGGCTTCTCTTTCTTCGTACATGCGCACTCGAGGTGAGTCATGAATTATGTCGCAGGGCAGAACCGCCTCTGCACCGTACACCATAAATAAGGGTGTGTATCCGGTAGTACGATTCGGCGTGATCCGCAGCCCCTAGCGTACGGAGTCAAGCTCCTCTACCCAGTGCGTGTTAGACTCCTTTAAGGACCACATTAATCTGTGTTTGATGCCACTCATGATAAGACCATTTGCTCGCTCAACTTGGCCGTTAGTTTGTGGGTGATAGACAGAGGCATAATCGATCTTAATGCCCATGTTGCTGCACCAAAGTTTTACCTCGTCAGCCGTGAAATTCTGCCGTTATTAGTGATGATGCTGTGGGGGACGCCATAACGGTGTACAACCCCGGATATGAAGTCTATCACCGGTCCGGATTCGGCCGTTTTAACAGGTTTGGCTTCTATCCATTTGGTGAATTTATACACCATGACCAGTAGGTATTTCTTCCTATGGGTTCCCCCTTTAAGGGGTCCAACCATGTCAAGCCCCCAGACCACGAAGGGCCAGGTAATGGGGATTGTTTGGAGGGTGGTGGGTGGCATGTGGCTTTGGTTTGCAAGAAGCTGGCAACCGATGCAGCGTTGGACCAAGTCCTGTGCATCTACCCGGGCGTCGGTCAATAAAAACCTGTACGGAAGGCCTTCCTTACAAGGGCCTGGGCTGCGGCGTGGTGGCCGCCGAGTCCGGCGTGAATTTCTGCCAAAAGCTTCCACCCTTCCTCTTCGGAGATGCACCTTTGAAGGACTCTGGTAGTGCTTTTTTTATACAGCTCTCCCTCGTGGACCCTGTAGGCTTTAGATCACCGCACTATGCAGCGTGCCTCATTTTGGTCCTCGGGAAGTTCCTGCCTAGTTAGGTAGGCCAGGAATGGTTCTTTTCATGGGGCGATGATGGCCATTATTACGTGGGCTGAAGGTGTTATTTCGGTGGCAGAGCCTCCGATTATGTCAGAGTGTTCGGTATTGGGCATTTTGGCCGGGTCCGGACTATTGTTACCGGTGTCCCCTTCCCATACCACGGATGGCTTAAACAACCTCTCCAAAAAGATGTTGGGGGGATCACATCGCGTTTTGCGCCGGCGGGCGAGGATATCCGCCACCTGATTATTTTCCCGCGCCACATGGTGAAATTCGAGCCCCTCGAACTGAGCTGACATCTTTAGGACAACATTGCGATAGGCCGCCATCTTCGGATCCTTGGCATCAAAGTCTCCATTTATTTGGGATATTGCGAGGTTCGAATCCCCACGCACCTCTAGGCGTTGAATGCCCATGGAAACTGCCATCCGAAGCCCATGTAACAGGGCTTCGTATTCGGCTACGTTGTTGGAGTCTGTATACAGTATATGTAGTACATATGGAACTGTATCTCTGGTTGGGGACGTCAGGACGACGCCAGCCCCCAGACCAGCCAACATTTTGGAGCCGTCGAAGTGCATGATCCAATTGGAGTATGCGCCGTACTCTTTAGGGAGTCCGGCTTCCGTCCATTCGGCGACAAAGTCGGCCAATACTTGCGATTTAATGGCTCGCCGGGGTTTGTATGTTATGTCGAACAGGAGGAGCTCAATGGCCCATTTGGCAATCCGGCCCATGGCGTCGCGGTTGTTTATAATATCATTAAGTGGCACTTCCGAGGCTACTGTAATTGAACACTCTTGAAAGTAGTGCGCAGCTTCCGGGATGCCATGAATACCGCATAGGCTATCTTTTGATAATGTGGGTACCGTGATTTGCATGGAGTGAGGACAGTGGATACATAATATACCAGCTTTTGAAGGGGGAATTTATGTCCGTCCGTTTCTTGTTCGACGACGAGCACTGCGCTTACAACCTGATGAGTTACCGCAATGTACAACAGCATTGGTTCGCCGATGTTTGGCGTGGCTAGGATTGGGTTGGTTGCCAGTATGGCTTTTATTTCTTCCAAGCCGGCTGTGGCAGCGTCCGTCCACTCGAAGTGTTCGGTGCACCGAAGGAGGCGATAAAGGGGTAATGCCTTTTCTCCTTAGCGGGAGATAAAGCGGCTTAAAGCCGCCACATATCCGGTTAATTTCTGGATTTCTTTGAGGTCCGTTGGGATAGCCAACTGTGATAGAGCTCGGATTTTGGCCGGATTTGCTTCAATTCCTCTACTGGAGACAATGAAACCCAGGAGCTTTCCGGCTGGTACACCAAAAACGCATTTTTCCGGATTGAGCTTGATGTCGTATGTTCGGAGGTTGTCGAATGTGAGCCTCAAGTCATCTATTAGAGAGTCGACGTGTTTGGTTTTGACGACCACATCATCTACGTGTGCCTCTACTGTTTTGCCAATATGTTTCTCCAGACATGTCTGAATCATGCGCTGATATGTTGCGCCGGCGTTTTTGAGCCCAAAAGGCATTGTGTTGAAACAGAAGGGGCCATATGGTGTGATAAATGCCATCGCGGCTTGGTCAGACTCCGCCATCTTGATTTGGTGGTAGTCGGAGTATGCATCGAGGAAACACAATGAATCGTGTCCTGCGGTAGCATCGATAATCTGATCGATGCAGGGGAGGGGGAAGGGATCCTTTGGGCAAGCCTTGTTGAGGTCCTTGAAATCGACACATAGGCACCAAGATTTGTCCTTCTTTGGTACCATCACCAGGTTTGCTAGCCAGTCCGGGTGTTTCATTTCTCTAATGAATCCGGCCTCCAATAACTTGGCTAGTTCCTCTCCCATAGCTTGTCTCTTAGGTTTAGAGAAACGCCGAAGAGTCTTCTTGACCGGCTTGAATCCCTTTAGAATATTAAGGCTGTGCTCGGCCAGCCTGCGTGGGACTCCTGGCATGTCTGAGGGGTGCCAGGATAATATGTCCCAATTCTCACGTAGGAACTCTCGTAGTGCGGCGTCCACGGTGGGGTTTAACTGTGCCCCGATGGAGGCTGTTTTTGTAGGGTCCGTTGGGTGGACTTGGAATTTGACTATTTCATCCGCTGGTTTAAAAGAGGTGGACTTGGATCTCTTGTTAAGTATCACATCGTCCCTGTCTACTGTGGAGCGTAGCGCAGTTAATTCCTTGGCCGAAAGGGCTTCGGATAATGCCTCGAGGGCCAACGCGTCTGTTTTGTTTGTGGCGCAGAGTGCTGTGTCCGGATCACTAGCGAGAGTGATGATTCCGTTGGCCCCGGGCATTTTGAGCTTCATGTACCCGTAATGGGGTATGGCATGGAAGATCGTGAATGCCTCCCGCCCTAAAAGGGCGTGGTATCCGCTGTACTATGAATTTTGCAGGGTCCGTTGAGCCATCCCTCCAATACGGTTCCACGCCTTGTAGAGGGTTTTTGCTTCTTTGTAATTAACTCGGGTGTCTTATGATAGTGCACCCTTTTACTTCGGACTGGGTGTATATTCGGAGCCGGATTATCCCAAAATTTCATTTCGGTTTTCCAGGCACTTTCCATCGCACAGTACTTTCGTACTATGGATGCCAAGTCGTCGAAGCGTGATATGTCACGGCGACTTATGGCATTAAGGATTCCCTTGTCCGTGCAATTATTGCAGAAAAATGAGACTGCGTCTTCCTCGCGATAGTCCTTAACCTTGTTCATCACAAGGAGGAATCTGGCCCAATAATGATGTACTGTTTCCTGGGGCTCTTGCCTGATGTGGGAAAGATCGTTTATGTTTGGGTGGGTGGGTGGATTTGAGTCCGAACCCTTACCCGATCTGAGACCCAGGGGCCGAGGAGTTTCCAATCCTGGAAGTTCAGGTTCTGGGATGTTGCCCGATAAGTCTAGCCCGCCGCCTGACTCTAGGTTCAGGGCTTGGGTGATGTCCTCCCGTAAACGGGTATCCGGCTCGGAGAGCTCAGGAATCCGGACATAGTTAGTCATCAGGATAGAGGAATAATCGCCGCATTGTTCCTCCACCACCGCAATATGATGGGTGACCGGTGGAGAGTTAATCTCCCTTTGATCGGGTTTAAGCCCAATCCGATCATAGTCTGTAGCGACTCCCAAGGCGGCAATGTGATCCAAGAGCTCTTTTAGGGATGAGAGCTCCATTGGATCCATCTGCTTGGCAGATTCCGAGCTGACGTGGAGGATGTTTTTGATGACCCGAGAAGACATCGTCGGTGCAGCAGCCGAACGGGCGATCATGATGAAGCTGCCTAGCCGGAGAGTTTGGCCGACAGCCAGGGCTCCCTCGGCGATAATGTTGTTTTTAACAACGAGACGAGGCATCCTTCCTTACGGTGACAGCATAGTGGAACTCTCAATGAAAGCACCAATGTCGGTGTCAAAACCGGCGGATCTCGGGTAGGGGGTCCCGAACTGTGCGTCTAAGGCAGATGGTAACAGGAGGCAGGGGACACGATGTCTACCCAGGTTCGGGCCCTCTTGATGGAGGTAATACCCTACGTCCTAGTTGATTGTTCTTGATAATATGAGTAGTACAAGAGTTGATCTACCACGAGATCAGAGAGGCTAAACCTTAGAAGCTAGCCTATGGTATGATTGTATGTTGTCCTACGGACTAAAACCCTCCGGTTTATATAGACACCGGAGGGGGCTAGGGTTACACAAGGTCGGTTACAAAGGAGGAGATACTCATATCCGTATTGCCTAGCTTGCCTTTTACACCAAGTAAAGTCCCATCCGGACACGAGACGAAGTCTTCAATCTTGTATCTTCATAGTCCAACAGTCCGGCCAAAGGATATAGTCCGGCTGTCCGGAGACCCCTTAATCCAGGACTCCCTCAGTCTTCGTTCATAACAATCATCTCTACTCCTTCTCTCTCTTGGTGGTGATTCCTCTCTTTGATTCTCCTTTTAGGTGAGTCTTCTCTTCTCTTGTAGGGAGCCGTACACTCACTAGAGTAGTGTGCGGGTCTTCCACAATTGTAGAAATTGCGATCACGACTAGAAGATCTTTTGTCATTGTAGGACCTTGACTTGGAACTTCTCTCTTTGCTTCCACTCTTGTAACCGGTACACGTCGGCGCTATACTGATACGTCTCCAATGTATCTATAATTTTTGATTGCTCCATGCTATTATATTATCTATTTTGGATGTTAATGGGCTTTATTTTACACTTTTATATCATTTTTGGGACTAACCTACTAATCGAAGGCCCAGCCCAAATTGCTGTTTTTTTGTGTGCCTATTTTAGGGTTTCGAAGAAAAGGAATATCAAACGGGGTCCAAACAGAATGAAACCTTCGGGAACGTGATTTTCTCAACAAACGTGATCCATGAGACTTGGAGTGGGCGTCAAGAAACAAAGGAGGAAGCCACGAGGTAGGGGGCACGCCTACCCCCCTGGGTGCGCCCTCCACCCTCGTGAGCCCCCCATTGCTCCACCGACGCACTTCTTCCTCTTATATAAGTCCACGTACCCCCCAAACATCCAGGAGCACCACGAAGGCCTAATTCCACCGCCGCAACCTTCTGTACCCGAGAGATCCCATCTTGGGGCCTTTTCCGGAGCTCCGCCGGAGGGGGCATTGATCACGGAGGGCCTCTACATCAACTCCATGGCCTCTCCGGTGATGTGTGAGTAGTTTACTTCAGACCTACGGGTCCATAGTTATTAGCTAGATGGCTTCTTCTCTCTCTTTGGATCTCAATACAAAGTTCTCCTCCATCTTCTTGGAGATCTATTCGATGTAATCTTCTTTTGCGGTGTGTTTGTCGAGATCCAATGAATTGCGGGTTTATGATCCAGATTATCTATGAACAATATTTGATTCTCCTCTGAATTCTTTTATGTATGGTTGGTTTATCTTTGCAAGTCTATTCAAATTATCAGTTTGGTTTGGCCTACTAGATTGATCTTTCTTGCAATGGGAGAAGTGCTTAGCTTTGGGTTCACTCTTGCGGTGCTCGATCCTAGTGACAGAAAGGGAACTGACACGTATTGTATTGTTGCCATCAAGGATAAAAAGATGGGGTTTATATCATATTGCATGAGTTTATCCCTCTACATCATGTCATCTTCCTTAAAGCATTACTCTGTTCTTATGAACTTAATACTCTAGATGCATGCTGAATAGCGGTCGATGTGTGGAGTAATAGTAGTAGATGCAGAATCGTTTCGGTCTACTTGTCTCGGACGTGATGCCTATATACATGATCATACCTATATATTCTCATAACTATGCTCAATTCATCAATTGCTCGACAGTAATTCGTTTACCCACCGTAAGACTTATGCTCTTGAGAGAAGCCACTAGTGAAACCTATGGCCCTGGGGTCTATCTTTCATCATATTAATCTTCCAATACTTAGTTATTTCTTTTGCCTTTTATTTTACTTTGCATCTCTATCATAAAAATACCAAAAATAGTATCTTATCATATCTATCAGATCTCACTCTCGTAAGTGACCGTGAAGGGCTTGACAACCCCTTTATCATGTTGGTTGCGAGGTTCTTATTTGTTTGTGTAGGTGCGTGGGACTTGAGCGTGATCTCCTACTGGATTGATACCTTGGTTCTCAAAAACCGAGGGAAATACTTACGCTACTTTGCTGCATCACCCTTTCCTCTTCAAGGGAAAACCAACGCAGTGCTCAAGAGGTAGCAAGAAGGAATTCTGGTGCCGTTGCCGGGAAGATTCGCGCCAAGTCAAGTCAAGATTTGACTCCTAACAACGAGCCATTTTTGGCACCGTTGCCGGAGTCTACGCACAAGTCAAGACATACCAAGTACCCATCACAAACTCTTATCCCTCGCATTACATTATTTGTCGTTTGCCTCTCATTCCTCTCCCTCACTTCACCCTTGCCGTTTTATTCGCCCTCTTTTTACGTTCCCCTTCCCTTCTTCTGTTCGTCTTTTCGTTTGCTTTGATGTCTTACTTGGCTAGTTTGCTCATTTGGTTGGAATAGTTGTTTATTTATTGCTAAACAGAGAACCTAAGATCTATGGATCCTCATCCGCTTGCTAATCTCTTTAAGAGATCCAATTATGATGAACCTATTGCTAGTGAGTTCAGTGCACTGGATTATCTTTATGAAGTTTTGCTTAAAATTCGTGAATCTGAAAATTGTGATGAAGTGCTTTATGAAGTGATTCACAATAGATCTTTGAATAAAAAGCATGATTGCAATGATTTTATTATAAATTATATTTATGTAAATTGCGCTAATAATATGCAAAACCCTAAGCTTGGGGATGCTAGTTTTTCCATGTCCTCTGTTTGTTGCAATGATCATGATTGGGGTGATTCTTCTTATGATCTTGAAAATTTATTTAAGCCCCATGATGAATATGAGATTGATAATATTGTTTTCAATATTATTGAAAGTGGGTTTGGAAGAGTGTCAACTTTAGATCCCACATATTTGGAGAATGTTCAATCTTATGATTTTTTTATAAAAATGGGTTTGGAGAGGTCATGACTTTAGTTAATGTTAATCCCACTATTTTGGAAGAGTGTCAACTTTGCATGGATGTGGATCGTGTTGAAAATATTTTATGTGATAGATATTTTGTTGAATTTTCTTATGATCCTACATGTAATTATTATGAGATAGGAAAATATGGTGGTAGAAATTTTCATGTTTCTAAATTACCTCTCGTTATGTTGAGATTGCTATTGTTTCTTTCCGCTTCCTTGCATATGCTAGTTTTTGCTTGCCTTGATAATTTGTTTGCCTATAAGATTCCTATGCATAGGAAGTA